>NC_058080.1:166500546-166741912 GCF_014858855.1 Bufo gargarizans
TTTTGCAAGAGACTGTATGCTGGAAGGACTGAAGGAAAGGGAGTGATGTTTTTATTTTACATGGGACTGTATGTTGTTGAGGGCTGAAGACAGGGGACTGATGTTTTTTTTCATTTGACAGTATGTTGCAGGGGCCTGGATGAAAGCGCCTGATGTTTTTTACTTGGTGCTGTATGTTGGAGGGGCTGAAGGCAGAGAGCTAATGTTGTTTTTATATCAGACCGTATGTTGCAGGGCCTGGGGGACACTGTAATAATACAAGAGGCACTACTGGGGACAGTACAGAGAGGGGGCATTATAATTACAGAGGCTGGGGACACTGTAATAATACATGGGCACTACTAGGGGCAGTACAAGGGAGACTTATAAATACAGGGGCACTGCTAGGGGGTCCCAGTCAGCACAGTGTTGTTGGTAGCAGCAGGATAAAACTGTTGGGGCACCAGGAGGGTGAGGATGATGGAAAAGTGAGGAATCTGACTTGTCTGTGGGCAAATTCTGCACAAATGAGAAGTTGCTGGCATTATTTATCATGGCGGTCTGGTCCAAATGGAGAAGACGGGGAAAGAGAAAGTCTACATCAGAGGAGATTTCACTGTATGTAATGGCTAATTCAAATATGCCTTTAGCAGTCGGGCTGAGGGGGATGGGTTGGAGTGAGAATTTGGCACAGGGATGGGAGCACCATTTAAATTTTCACCTCAGGCAGCAGAAGAGGTTGAATCATCCCTGGCCACAGTTTTCAACTGTATCTGCTTCCTACCAACTCTCATACAGTTGTGGACAGACAGGGAACCGCTACTGGGAATAACGGTTCCTGCCTGGCTATCCTGATCACATTGATAACAGACATTTAACCCCTCAGATGGGAACTTTAAAACCCAGGAGCATGGGCTCCCGGGCATGCAAGGGCTCCAACTAGCAAGGATTGGGGGAGTGAGATAGTGTGTGCAGCAGCCTTGATCCTGCTGAATGATCCATGGGTTGCCGCAGTTTTGTACCTATGGAGACCCTGTCTGTGGCAGGGCTCCATAGGAACACAGGGAAATTCTCATAGATTCCGATGCTAATGCAATGATGTTTGGAGCAGGATAGGTAGGTAGATTTTTTTTATCTGATCTGACCATGTGGGTCATTCACATGGATGTCTGATCAGAGGTCTGATCGGGGTACATTCACATGAAGGTCTGATTAAGGGACTTATGGAGGTCTGATTGGGGGTCATTCACATGGAGGTCTGATCTGAGGTCTGATTGGGGGACTTATTAACACTGGGGGTCTGTTTTGAGGTCTTATTAACATTGGGGGTCTGACTGGGGTAGTGAGCTGAGGTCTGATTAACACTGGGGGTCTAAGCTGAGGTCTGATAAAAAAAAATCTTATTTTCCTCCTCTAAAAACTTGTTGCGTCTTATGGGCAGGTGCATCTTATAGGAAAAAAAATACAGTAACTGTAAAAAAGTTATAGGGGTCAGAATATGGAAATAAAAATGTTTCACGGTTTTTATTTTTTGCAGTATTAAAATGGAATTAAAACTACCTAAATGTGATATTGCCATAATTGTACTGATCTGGAGCATGAAGCTAACAGTCCACTTTTACTATGAAGGAAACGCCATAAAAACAAAACCCATTAAACTGTCATGGAATTACATTTTTGTCCAATTCCACCCCATTTGGAATTTTTTTCCATCTTCCAACTACATCATAAGCAGTATTAAATGGTGCCATTAGAAAGTACAACTTACAGTAAAACAAGCCTTCATAGACCTACGTGAACTGAAAACTAAAGAAGTAATGGCCCAAAAAGGTATGGCTGCTGCACATGTTACAAAGTGAAAGTAAGAAGCCCGTAAACGAGGGATCACCCATGATGCCATGCATCCAGCCAATCAGCAGACATCCAGCCCCTGTGATGTCAAAGCCCTAAAAGAAGCCTCGTCCTGCTTGGTCTCCACCATTTTACAGTGAACTGAGCATGAGCACAGATGTGACAAGTGCTAGGTAAAGTGTTTTTAGAAAGCTTTTAATAGTATAATCTGCTATAGGGACAGTGCAGGGACAGTGTAGGGAGATCGTAGGGAGAATTTTCAGACTCTGTAGGGAGAGCATAGGGAGAGTATAGAGAGACTGCAGCACAGAGCAGGCTCTGTAAGCTAAAGGGATCCATAGGAGACAGTACCGTTTGCATCAATACCTGTATAGGGCACAAATCTATCTAAGTGAACAGTGCCTACCTTGTTTAATAGATAAGCAATTCTATTGCCTTGATTCTAAAATTGGGGTGAATACTTTGTATAATATAACCATTATTGTGGTGTCCACCTGACTTCATACATAAGCAATTCCATTAGGCCTTGATTCTCATACTGGGGTGAAAAACCTGTGAGCAGGTGGTGAAAACGGAGTGTGCTCTTTCATTCTATAGTATAATCTTGGGCCACTGCACGGTAAAGTACATTATACCTGATGCTAACATTGACCTGTAAGGTTGACTTCACACTTCAGTTATTTGGTTATTTGGTCAGTTTTTGACCCATAACTGACCAAATAAGTGACATATGAACTGAGTCTGAGATTAACGCCTGTCACCTGCCTGTCATACTGATGCACAGTAACTGTTTCACTACCACAGTGGACCAGCTATGCATGTTTCTACAATGCACAGTGATGTACACCGAGATACACTCTCCCTGGAGGCTGAGTATATAGCTGATATATAACGCTCTTAGTGACAAACTAATTTGGATCTAGTCAAAAGAAATGTTTATATTTGGTGGTGTCCGAATCTAATTTTTGAAAGCTTTGCTCATCTCTACTGATAATGTTATGAATGATGTATTGGCTTTTGTACTGTGTCTGTTCCATACCATAGGATATATACAATAAAAATTGTGTCCAAAAGATATGATAGTTTATTGTTAAAGTATAAGGTTAAAGTCTGCTATGCCAAAAATATTATGCTATGAAAATAATAATCTGTGCATGATAATTTAAAATGTATTGATCGAGTTTTCAAGTGTGGAACAGGAGCTAACCTAAAGGGGGTATCCAAAACCTATAATGCCCCCCAAATGCCCGTGCCTATCACACAGACCAGCACCCCCGTCACTTCTAATGCCGGCATCACAGGTGACACTAGTGAAGGGAGATGCAATGGTGGCTGTGCCAGCATCAGAAGCAACGTAGGTGCCGGGGAGTGAAGTATCATAAATACAATCTGTGTGAGGGGCCCAGGCATTTGGGGGGATTATTATAGGTCTTGGAAAACCCCTTTAAGCTATTTGGTGTGTGAGTTCTTATTTTAAATGTTTAATGGTTATTTTTCTTTTTATTCTTAAAGGGGTTGTCCAGGCTTTTTCAATTGATAACCTATCCTCAAGATAGGTCATTAATATCAGATTGGTGCGGGTTCAACACCCGTCACCCCCGCTGATCAGCTGTGTGCTCCGTCTCCTCATACAGACTGTGTGCGCAATCTCCTCATACAGCTGATCAGCGGGGTGTCGGGTGTCGGACCCCCGCCAATCTGATATTGATAACCTATCCTAAGGATAGGTCATCAATATTAAAAGCCTGGAGAACCCCTTTAAAATTTTGCCTGGGTGGCCATATTGAAAACACATGCTTCGTTCCTGTGCTGTTTATTTTTTATTTGTTTTTAAACATTAAGTTGAAATACCATCAAGTATACATAAGGCAACATGTGATTTACAGGTATCATGGTATTCTTTTCAATTATACATATTAGATCAAAATGCAACAGAAATTAAAGACATAGAAAACTGTCTCATGACCTTAGGAAATCGAGATGTCACTTCTTACATAAATTGTAGTCTTTGCTAACTAATAGCTAATATGGCATTTCTCAGACAATACTGTGCATCTGATTAAGAGATAGAGCAATCGATCAAAGGAGTTTATGAAAAATAGAAGTGATCCAAACTTCCCATTTAGATTGACATTCATGTGACGCGTTGAAAGATGAGACGGACATCCTTTTATACCAGCATTGTTCATTAATGGACTGTAGAATGTTTGAGATGTGTATGGGAGTTCATGTTTTCCAATTGGCAGCCTTTTTTTGTCGCATAGCTATGCATGCATGAGAAACTGTAGTACAATGTTAAAAGGAGAACTGTTCTATGCCAAGGGATAAAAGATCTAAAGCCAGGTCTGGGACAATTTGAAATTGACATATATGAGATAATATAGAAAAAATCCGGTGCCAAACTTTCTTTATTAATCCACATTCCCACCACACATGCATATATGAACCAATTCCACTGTCACACCTCCAACACACATCTGATGTGTTGGGGAAAATACGTCACAGGCAGCATGGTGCGAGGTACCATCTATACAATACTATATCAATGAGTTTCCAAGTGGGATATACACTTAGAAAATCTGCTGAGGTAAGAGCAGATTGCCATTGATCATCAGTAAATCTTAATCATGGTTTCAGTGGTCTTTAATTTTCACCAATTTGTCCCCTTCCTCCATTAGCAAATTTCTGTAGCAAAAGGATATGCTGTGGAAATTGGAGTTAGGATTGGAGATCCATAGACTTAATAAAGGAAAATTAGAGGATTGGGCAATATGAATCAACCCAGAGCTAAGCATATGTCTAAGTTGCATGTACTGGAAATAGTTTGAGAATGGCAGGTTATGTTTGGCAGCTAAAATGTGGAACTGATGTAGAGTAGGAACACACAGATCTTTCAAGAAGTTGAGGCCTTTCTCGGACCAGGGTGATGCTGAGAAGTAAGGAACTAACAACTCAACAATAGATATAGGGATATCCATTAACTCTATGGTGTCAAAACATCTATGGAAGGATGTGTTAGTCCACAGCCGTATCACAGCTGAGATCGGGGATGTTAAGTATGGAAAATTGTTGTGGAACCCAAAATATAAAAGGGAACATAAGAAAGTGCGAATGCTGTGTCCCCAAAATTGGCCAAGCTCAATCTGAACCAATTTTTTAGAGACATCTCCAATCCACAATTGTTTCAGTTGGGCCAGTATCACGGATTTATACTGTAGTATAAAGACAGAGATAGGCAGTTCACCCCACCCTGATGAATAAGGGAAAACAGGATGTCCGCCCTGATCCTAGGTCTCTTCCCACCCCACACAAACCGCATAAGCAAGTTTTGCAAGGTTTGGCTATAGGAGATTGAGACAAATATTGGTACATTTCTAAAAATATATAGGATCTTTGGTAGAAGTACCATCTTTGCCGCAGCAATCCTCCCCAACCATGAGATGCCAAACAACCTCAAGGAGAATATTTTATTCTTAACCTCCTCTTATAATGCGAGATAATTAGTTTGAAACAGTGTGGATGGCGGATGAGAGAGCACTATTCACAAATATGGCAAGTCGGTTTTGACCCATTAAAATTTAAATTGTGTTTTCGGAGTACTTTATGATCTATATTCATTGGTAATATTTGTGATTTGTTCACATTAATTTTGTAATAGGAGGCTTTGCTAAAGCAATTAATAATACAACTGGCTGCAATCAAGTATTGTGAGGGATTGGATAAGACCAAAATAGTGTCATCTGCAAATAGACCAATTTTATTATTAACGTCTCAGGCTTTAATCACAGTGATCTTGAGTGAGCTTCGAATGCTTTCCGCTAGGGGTTTCATGATCAAAGCAAAAATGAGAGGGAACATGGGACACCCTTGTCGGGTTCCATACGTAATGTCAAACCTACAGGAAAGAAAGCCTGAAGTATACACTATCACAGTGGGGAAAGAATAAAGAGCTAGGATAGCTACAAAGAAGCTTCCTTGAAATCCACATTTTAATAAAGTAGCTCTCAGAAAGCCCCAATGAACCCTGTCGAACACCTCCGCATATAAAGATAGGCCCCTTTCACACGGATGAGAATTCCACGCCGGTGCAATGCGTGAGGTGAACCGCGCTGAATCCGGACCCATTCACTTTAATGGGGCTGTGCAGATGAGCGGTGATTTTCTGTTCTATATACTGCGTTTTTTACGCAACGCAGGCCCCATAGAAATGCACGGGGCTTTGTTAAAATTGCATAGCATCCGCAAGCAAGTGTGGATGCAATGTGATTTTTAGGCATGGTTGCTAGGAGATGATGTTAGTAAATTGATTAAAGTCAATTTACTGTATTATTTTCCCTTATAACATGGTTATAAAGGAAAACAATAGCATTCTTAATACAGAATGCTTACTAAAATGTTGCTTATGGGGTTAAAAAATAAAACAAATTAACTCACTTTATCCACTTGATCGCGCAGCTGGCATTGTCTTCTTTCTTCTTCTTTCAGGACCTGCAAAAGGACCTTTTATGACGTGGTGAGCGCGATTACATCATCAAAGGTCCTTTTGCAGGTCCTGAAAGAAGAAGAAAGAAGACAATGCCGGCTGCGCGATCAAGTGGATGAGGTGAGTAAATAGTTTTGTATTTTTTAACCCTTCAAGCAACATTTTAGTAAGCATTCTGTATTAGGAATGTTATTATTTTCCCTTCCAAGGGAAAATAATAACATCTACACAACACCGAACCTAAACCTGAACTTCAGTGAAGAAGTTCGGGTCTGGGTACCACATTCAGGTTTTTTTCACGCGCATGCAAAACGCATTGCACCCGCGCAATAAAAACTGAACAACGCAATGCAATTGCAGTCAAAACTGACTGAAATTGTGTGTGCACTTGCACAGGTTTCCCGCAATGCACACGAGATGCATCCGCAGCAAATTCGGGACGCCCGTGTGAAAGAGGCCATAGTAGCAGAGAAGGCGTTCCACGTCTCCATATTATATCCAGGAGGTCTAGAAATCTGTCTATTCTTCACAAATCCAGCCTGGTCATTATTTATTAAAGTAGGCAAAGTATCTACCAATCTATTGGACAATAATTTAGAAAAGATCTTGATATCGGAATTGAGTAATAATATGTGGCGGAAATTTGCTGGAGTGTCAGGAGGTTTGCCTGCTTTAGGAAGTGTGACTATTAGGACTGAGAGCATTTCCTTGGGAATGGGATTGCCTCCAAAGAATTGC
The DNA here is from genome assembly GCF_014858855.1 of Bufo gargarizans. Taxonomy (NCBI): domain Eukaryota; kingdom Metazoa; phylum Chordata; class Amphibia; order Anura; family Bufonidae; genus Bufo; species Bufo gargarizans. The sequence continues at coordinate 166,507,598 of NC_058080.1, forward strand.
TGGAAACATCATCCCTTCAGGTATGGAGAGAGGATCGGGGAAAATGTCTTGTAGTAAGCATTGGTTAACCTGTCTGGCCCTGGTGATTTGTTTAGTTTGAGAGAGGTTATTACTTGAGTGATTTTAACAATATGGATATCTGCGTTTAATATATCTAATTGTTCTGACGATAATTGGGGAAGAGATATTTTATTCAGGAAGGTGTTAATTATCTCTTCAGTAGGTTGAGGAGTATCAGAGTCTAGGGTGAGATTATACAATTTAGAGTAGTATGAAGCGAATTCATCAGCTATTTCTTGTGGATTCATAATTTTCTTACCTGCTCTGCCATATAAAAAGAGGATATAGAACCAAAAACAAGCCTCAATATACAAAGCTATGAGTCTGGGCAAAGAATTGGAAACCAATATAAACCTACAGTGTTGTTAATCGACAAACAACAACAAAAAATGCCCAAAGTAATCAAAAATATAATTCATTTTATTGTAATAAATATATAACATATCATGATGTACAGTACATAAAAAATAAAGATAACAGGGGGAAAAAAAACTGCAGAAAGGCACATGCCGCAATCCACTGGCCTATACCGCTGTCACCCACCAAAAGATGTGGGTGACAATCTGTATGCCTGACATGCTTTACATCTTTTTGTGGGTGACAGCGGTATAGGACAGTGGATTGCGGCATGTGCCTTTCTGCTGTTTTTTTTCCCCCTGTTATCTTTATTTTTTATGTACTGTACATCATGATATGTTATATATTTATTACAATAAAATGAATTATATTTTTGATTACTTTGGGCATTTTTTGTTGTTGTTTGTCGATTAACAACACCATAGGTTTACATATAAAAAGGGGACCCTAGATTTGGCAGATTTAGCCTTAATCTTGTTTGCTAAAGATTTATTAGCTCTGCTTCTACAATAGCAATACATGGATTTGGATTTGCGGAGGTAGAAGTCAAATGTGGATTGCATTAACGCATGTAGCTCATATCTTACATTTTTCAATTGGGTTGTGAAGGTAATTTTGGGAGATTTTTGGTTGTCACGCTCTAATTGTCTAATCTGGCCTATGAGTAGCTCGATCTTTTGATTTCTCTTTCTCTTTTCCAAAGCAGAGCATTTTAGAAAGGTACCCTTCATGACCGCTTTGTGAGCGCACCAGATCGTGGACAATGAAACCTCAGATGAGTTATTAAGAGTAAAATATTCCTGCAGGGCGGTGCGGAATAGAGGTAAGTATTTAGGGTTATTCAAAATGGAATTATTCAATCTCCACGGGGCTCGCAAGGGAGAGTATTGTAGGTTAATGAGTATAGAGGTAGGGGCATGGTCGGACCAAGTTATGGTACCGATATTTGATGAAATTATATTTTGTAGTAATCTTTTATCCACTGATACCATATCTTTGCAGGAGTATGAGATATGGGGGCTTGAGAAAAAAGTAAAGTCTTTTTCAGGCGCATGGAATATGCGCCATAGATCAAAAATCTCCTCTTTGTGCAATATCTCTCTTAATGAGAAGTTTTTGTCCTTACTGTCCACGGGTGTCCTGTCAATCGCAGGGTCAATAACTTTATTATAATTGCCACGGAGTATTAAAAACTCCTGTCTTATTGGTGTCCGTTTGTTGAAGAAGCGGAGAAGGAAGTGAAGCTGTGATTTATTAGGTGCATATATGGATGCTATAGTGCAAAGCTGAATATTGATTGGACAGACAATGATAATGTAGTGGCCTTGGCTGTCTGTAGCAGTAAATATAAGTTTAAAAGAGACCGTATCTTTAATGGCTAGCATCACCCCTGCTTTTTTCTTTTCAGGGTGGAAGTGAAAAATATGAGGAAAGCGCCTATTTTGAATCCTGAAACTCTCTTTAGGCAATAAATGAGTTTCCTGGGCACCTATAATGTTACAATGTAAGTTAGATACTTCTTTCCAGAAGCATGCTCTTTTGAAAGGACTGTTCAACCCTTTGACATTTAGGGATGAGATCTTTAATGCCATATCAGGTACATAAGAACACGCCCATAAATCCCTGTAATGCAATATAAAATGTACAAAGCTACATAGAACAATAGAGTGCAAAGATGCGTCAGAAAATCAAACGCTGGTAATGACATGTCACCCTAAAAAAAAAAAAAACAGAATAAACAATAAGGGAAGTAAAACTTTTAAGAAACCATACAGTCTCTAGTAGATCGCCAAACCAGTCACAATTGCCATGTGTAGGGTTGGAGAGAGAGGGGGGGATCCAGTTCGCGATGTAAAAACAACTACAGCTGAGAAAAAGAACAAAAGTAACAGTGGACGTCCAATAGCCACCGCCAAGACATGACTTATTGGATGTCCCAACAGGCAACCAACAGCTCGTATATTGGGGAGTCTCTGAAGTAGATGAGTCAAGGACACATTTGTGTGTTTCGAGATATATAGATGGGTCAAGAGTGGAGAAAAGCAGACCCAATATAGAATGGTGTAGGCAGGTGAGGTACCTTACATGGTTGGCACCTATGGAGGTTATCACTTCGCGGATTTCACCACAGTCCATTCCTGGGACAGCGTGGGTGGCTTCTGTTTCCCTGAGATCTGGCTCCCTCTTGTGGCTGGAGTAAGGACACCTCTCCAGCAGCTTTGCAGCTTGAGATGAAGAAAGTAAAATAAAGTTAGTGCCATTTCTACTAACAATAAGTTTCACTGGGAAACCCCAGCAATATGGGATTCCATTCTCTCTCAGGATTGTGGTATATTTAGCAAACTCCCTCCTCCTGGCTAGAGTTGCTGGAGAGAGATCAGCATAGAAAGAAACTTGTTTAAAATGATTAGGAATGTCTTTTTTTCTTCCTGCTTCCCTGAGAAGTTTATTTTTAAAATGGAAGAAGTGAAGGCAAGCTACTACATTCCTTGGCGTGCTGGCCGGCATAGATTTGGGCTTAGGGACTCTGTGTGTCCTATCTATAAGTAAATCCCTCTCTGGGGTGTCCAGCAGGATTGATATAAAGAGATCTATCAGATAATCTTGGAGAGAGTCCTGTTTAATGTCTTCAGAGATATTTCTGAGTCTGATATTATTCCTTCTAGACCTATCCTCAAGATCTGCTAATTTCAGTTTCATGGCAGCAACCTCATCCTGTGTCTCATTATAGGAATCCACTAGGGATTTGTGTGCTTCCTTAAATTCCTCCATCTTTTCCTCAAGGTGCGCAGTGCGATCCCCGATGGCCGTGATGTCTGCCCTTATAGTGTTTAAGGCTGACTTAATGGCAGACCTGAAAAGTTCTATACACTCAGATATTCAATCTTGCATAGAAGACAGGGTGATCCTATCATGTTCAGAGCTTGTATTAGGGCTCATGTTAAAGTCAGACTTTGCCCCTGCTGGAGAGCTTCAGGCAGACTAGTTTTACTTGCAGGGGAAATATGTCCTACCAGCTCCTCATGGACCTGCTGCCTCTTGGTGTGCTTGTTGCTTGAGTTCATTGTTGTCTGTGCTGCCTCCTGCATATGTCGAGGGCCATCTTGGATCGGTGCTCCTGTGAAGAAAGAGGTACGTTTTGTGGGGGAACCAGGGTTTTTCTTCATCCTCATCATCTGCAGTGTCTTCCCGTGGGTGAGTGGGTGGAGAGAGGTCTGCTCCAGTGCAGTTTGGGTGCCTCTGGGGCACTTTATAATGCTGTAGTCAGCTGTGGCTGCTGGAGCTCAGCTATGCTGCTTCTGCTTAGCTCTGCATCCGGCTCTGCCCCACCCTGTGCTGTTTGTATTGACAGCACAGCAGGGTGTTTCAGCCATATGGTAAATTAGAGGACTAGTAAATTCATCATTTGACATAGAAATTGTATAGATCATTATGGTCTTCAGGGAGTGATGATAGCAATACAGCCTCATCCCTTATATCCCAAGAAGTGACGAGTTGCATACAGAGCCTTATCTCTGTGTATAATACTGCTACCTTGCTTTATGCAGAACTGTAATTAACTCGCTCACCATTTAATAATAATGAGGTGACTGCTTATTTTGTCCCAATCTACACAGAAAAGCTGAGTGAGTTAAAAGTGAGCTGCAGAACGCAGGAAGCATCAGCTTGCTCTGTTTGCTCTAGTGACCAGTATAGTCATACAAAAAATTAACATCAAATGGAAAAAAAAATTACTTTGTAATATACAGATTTTTCTGTAACAGCCCCTCCCCATGCCAGTAATGTAATATAGATTATATTAGTTCCGTCTTCTTATGTGGAAGGGCCTGGATGAGACTGTTACCACTGCACTCCCCTACAGCTACATCCCTGGTTTAAATTATATATGCTTACTTGTTAAGCACTACTACACACTTTTTTTTAAAATAATTTGAAAATGACTGTGATGCCATATTAATCTCTTTGTGGAACAAAGCAAAAAATTGTTTATCAGGGATCAGAAATATGAAATGTGTGCAGCCTTTAGAAAAACTGAATTATTATAATTTGTGCTCCCTTTATGTTCCGGTACTGCTCATTTTAGAGCTAAAAGTTCATTAATACTGCTGCCAAGAAGCATATGACTAATTCTATTTTTGCTTGCTATAAGATGTTCATTTGAGTTTCCGCTTCAGTCTGATGAACAGATTGGTATTATGGATGGAAGGCATGAGCAGATAAAGAGGTCAGTTGTGAAGTCTTTGACAATATTTTGCTGGTGAAAGATAGTTAAAAAGCAGCAATGTATAATGAAAAATTTTTTTTGCTGTTTTTTAGGTCATGTGAAGATTGAATGTGCATAGTGGGTCAGTGTAAGAAAACTGACAGGCACACATTTTCACAAGGTATTTTAGAAATTAAAGGATAACTGTCATATCTTTATCAAAAAGTCAATTTTAGCATATGTTACTGCTGCAGCAGCATTATGCATAAAGCAATCTTTAGTTTCTTCATTTGCCACTGTTTTCCTTGAGTTTGCCCCTTAGTTACAGCTGTTTTGAATCCTACTTAATGAGGATCTTCTCAAAATGGCTCCTCTGCCAGTTCTCTGAGGCCAAAACTGCATTCCCTCAGGTCACATACAAACTTGCTGTAGCCAGCAGCTTCCTGCCAGCCAATTAGATTGGATTACTGAGAGACACGCCTCCTCACTCTGAAGTCTAATGCAGGCATGCAGTGTGAATAACCGCCCTTCTGTCTTCCTAGGTGGAGACAGACAAGCCAAAGCAACAGTCTTTTAAGGGAGCAGTGGAAAGGGGCAGGAGACATTAATGAAAGCTGTTATTTTATGGAAATTACAGATATTTTGGCAATCATTGACAGACTAAACTCAGATATACATGCCTAGCTATAATAAGCTAGCAAATAAAATAAAAATTACAGTTATCCTTTAAACTATTAGAAGGCTTCATAACCAATATTTTGCATTCTTTAGGGTCAGTAGACATTTGGCTACTGTAGAAACATTGACAGTAATAAGATAAAAAGGGATATTTTTATTAATAAATGCATAAGGTACCACTCATATCAGCACCGAGCATACAGTAATTTGGAATGCAGAATTGGTAACATTTCTGCCTTATCTGGCAGTTATTAAACAACCAAAAAGTATTTCCTATAGAGCGGTATTCAACCCATATATGTTATAGAACACACAACCAACAGAAATATATGGATCCACTATAAATCAAACAATAAAGTAACCACAAGTCCTAATCAATAATTAAATAGAATATTATTAACAAATTTATTGTTCACATGATTGACATAACAGAATACATAAAAACATGATTCAAAATAAATAGGGCTGGTAGTGTATAGTTTATGGGCATATAAAAAGTGCAAGTGCAACAATTGGTCAGCATAAAGTGCGATACATGTATAGTGGTCAATATAAATGAAACGATATGCTCAGATTAAGTCTGATCTCAGACCATATGATACAATAGACAGTAGCTTATACCTATATAGCTAACATATGAGACCAGAACACAAGAATCAGTATTATAGATAAAGACACAATTATATGCTGACCAACATAAGGCCCACAAAAAAGACGACAGCAGCACAAGTCCGCTCCCCGATCCATGTTTCGCAGTCTGCTTCCTCAAGGGGTAGTGACTGGAGTGGTAATGATAGTAGGTATATGTAGAGCAAAAGGGTTAGCGGTCAAACTGGTGGCCATGTGACTAGTTATTATCCAAAATAATCTGATGTTAACATAATGAGGGTAGGCTCCTAGCTGATTATAATTCATATCCATACTCAGACCCACCTGTAATAGATCTAACAATAAGCGCAGCTCGTTATATGGTGCTTGACATCCCGCCATGCCGCTGGATGGCATCCGCGCACCCTGTAATCCGGAAGAGGGAGACCGCGTGATCTCTGTCTGCACAGAGCCAGGGCCGCGTCACCGCTCCGGCGCATGCGCAGAGATCTAAGCACACCACGGCCGCCGTCAGAGAGCCTGGCATTAGCCATCTGGTATACATGATAGGTACACTTGATGCCAACATCATTAGACAGCAAAGTAGAGGCAAGTAAATAAATATAATTGTAATATACCCAAATTACATAATTGTCACCATATTAAAAAACGTGATTATAATAAAAACATGATTGTATATAATTTTTGCTTGTTGAGTGGGGGACAATAATTATATACCCATCACCACCTCATTATAATATTACATTATATAATGTAGGCGAAAAAAACGGTGTATATACAGTTGCAAGAAAAAGTATGTGAACCTTTTGGAATTATATGGATTTCTGCACAAATTGGTCATAAAATGTGATCTGATCTTCATCTAAGTAACAACAATAAACAATCACAGTCTGCTTAAACTAATAACACAAAAATAATTAAATGTTACCATGTTTTTGTTTTAAAACTTTTTTTATTGTTTTATCAGCAATAAAAACATACTCATTGACACTCGGATGTAAATGACATAAGACTGAGACACAGATACCAGATGTCGTAATGCGTATCAGAAATAATGGACATACTCCACATTCCGGTAACATATCCAAGTATAAGAAATAGGTCATCACGTAAATTCAAAACATTCAGTTAACATCCACATACAAAACAAGTAGTAGTGGACAAACACAGGTAAGCGGGGTGAGGTAAGATAAGGGGAAAAAGTAGCGGGGGAGGGGGGGGTCAAACAAGTAGTTGGTGCGTGAGATATTCCCAATAACCTTGGGACCTCGCCATATTAAGGGCAATCAGATGGTATAAACTCATGTCTTGTAAGTCTCATCCATAAGAACTTAGAATTGCTCACCTTCATGCAAGGGCCGACATTCAATTATATTTAGTAATATCCTATCCAAAGCAATCAATGTAGGGTAAAGCGCCTATATGATCTCCAGGGGTTCCAAATAGCCTCAAATTTAAGTGGGGATCCAGAGTCCCAATGTACTATCTGCTCAAGTCTACATATCTGATCACATTTGACAAACCATTTCTGGATTGGAGGTATTCCCTGTTGTTTCCAGCATGTCGCAATGAGAAGTCTAGCAGAGGCCAGCAAAGCCGTACACAAAATTCTTATATTCTTTGGACCCTTTATATCATTATACAAACCAAACAGGCAAAGTTTTGGATTCACAGGGACATGCATCCCACTCATTTTTGATAAAACTCCACATACTGCTTCCCAAAAGGGCGCTATTTGGTCACAAGACCACCAAATATGTGCATGAGTACCCACTTCCCTATTACACCTCCAACACAGTGGGCTTGTAGTAGCAGGAAACATACGGTGGAGTCTTTGGGGTGTAAAATACCACCTAGTTAGGACTTTATAACTGTTTTCTTGTACCTTGACACACCTGGACACCCTAGCCGGGGAGAGCAAAGCGAGTTTCTTCTCAGCTGTTGAAAATTTGATTTGTAAGTCTAACTCCCATTGTTGAAGAAAGGTTGGGCTGTCTATTTTAGATGCGGACATTAAAATCTCATATAGTTTGGATACTTTCCCTGTGGGATCTTTAATCTGTGTAACTAATTTCTCAAATGAGGAGTGGACTACTACCGTAGGTAGACGCGTTAGGTACCGTTTTAAATATCTGATACAATAGTTGATATGGAACGGGGAGCAATCTTTCATCAGCGGGTGTTTATAAAGATCTAATGCTGAAGGGATATCATTATCCGGGCAAATAGCCAATAACGGAGATACACCTTGTTTCACACTGTCCGGAAGAGTGTGCAGAAAATCAGTAGGTGCTTGAAAAAAGACGTCTCTAATTTGCATTAATATCAGGAAATTAGGCATCAAAGTAGATCTCCAGTTAGACTTCACCCACACGTTCAACACGTATTTAGTGATTGAACTCTGGGTTCTAATATTTTTGGAAGCTTGGGGACCATCCATAAATAAGAATGCTCTCAATGGGACAAATGACATGGCTTGTTCTACCATCAGATCCAACCGATCTGAATGAGGCCTTAGCCACTCTAAACACCTAAGGCATAACACCGCCTTGTGATAGTAATGCACATCTGGAATACCCAAACCACCATGGATAGGGTGCCGTGTAATCTGTTTAAAAGGTAAGCGTGCCCTTCCTCCACCCCAAAGGACTCTCAACATAATATCCTGTATTTTTTTTTAAATGATTTGGGGATAGGTATCGGGAGAGTCTGAATAAAATACAAGATGGTAGGCAAAAGAATAGTTTTGATTAGAGTTCTGCGCCCGAACCAGGAAACATACGGGATATCCCATGAGCTAATAATGTCTTCTAGACGTTTCGGGAGGGGTACAAAGTTTTCGTGATATAACCTAGAGAAATCTGGCGTGAGTTTTATCCCTAAAAAAGTAATATGAGTTGTCGTCCATACAAATGGTGTGGTCGACTTAAGAACCTCCAAATCTCTGGGTGCTACAGACATATATAGTACAACTGACTTGGCCAGATTTACTGAAAAATTTGACAAGTCAGAAAAAGTTTTAAGCGTCGACATGATGGCTGGAAAGGCAATTATAGGGTTGGATACCAACAGCAGTACGTCATCAGCAAAGGCCGCCGTCTGATGGACCGATGATCCCACTGATAGTCCAGCTATCTTCTCATGTTGTCGAAAAGATTGCAGAAGAGTTTCAATGACCAGCACAAACAACAATGGAGAGAGAGGGCAACCTTGTCTCGTACCATTGGATATTCTAAACATAGGAGATAGCGTACCATTAACCAGGATCCTCGCAGTGGGCGAGTTATACATTGCCATGACAGCGGCGATAAAGGAATCCAGTATGCCAAATTTCGTCAAGGCTTTAGTCATAAATAACCAGTCCACCCTATCGAATGCCTTTTCCGCGTCCATACTAAGAATCGCTAAGGGAATGTTTTGTGTTTTCGCCCATTGCATAAGGTGAACAATCCGAATAACATTACTCCTTCCTTCTCTAGTGGGTATGAGTCCTACCTGTTCGGGGGATATAAGTTCTGGTAAAAACTTTTTAAGCCTATTAGCTAGTAGTTTGGCGTACAATTTAAAATCATTATTGAGTAAAGAGATTGGCCTATAACTGGCACATAACGAGTGGTCTTTTTCAGGTTTGGGTATAATAGTCACCTGGGCTGATAACATATCTCTTGTAAAGTCAGCCCCGTCTCTCACCGCGTTGCAGACTCTCAACAGATATGGTAGCAGAGTATCCTTAAAGGGGTTGTCCAGGTTCAGAGCTGAACCTGGACATCCCTCCATTTTCACCCCGGCAGCCCCCCTGACATGAGCATCGGAGCAGTTCATGCTCCGATGCTCTCCTTTGCCCTGCGCTAAATCGCGCAGGGCAAAGGCATTTTTCTGAGTTCCGGTGACATACCGGGCTCTCTATGGGGCTGACAGGCAGCCCGGTGACGTCACCGGCACTGATGGGCGGGATTTGGCTCTGCCCTAGCCAGTAAAACGGCTAGGGCAGAGCTAAAGCCCGCCCCTCAGAGCCGGTGACGTCACCGAACACACTGCTGGGCGGAAGTTACCGCCCGGCAGTGTGTTATTGAAAACACAAGAGCCTGTGCCCTGCGCGATCTAGCGCAGGGCACGGGAGCGCATCGGAGCATGAGATGCTCCGATGCCAGGCTCAGGAGGGCTGCCGGGGTGAAAATAAGGGTATGTTCGGGTTCAGCTCTGAACCCGGACAACCCCTTTAAAATTCACATAATAGCCCACTGGTAAGCCATCCGGTCCGGTGCTCTTATGGAGGGGGGATTCTTTAAGTGCTTTTTGTAATTCTTCCAGAGTAAAACTAGCATGCAAGCCAGCGGCTTGCTCTTCCCTGAGGGACGGTAGTTGTATGTTATTTAACCAATCGTCTATCAGACAACTTCTGTCCGAACGTTGTGTAGGGGATTGATCCTCCCGCAGATTGTAAAGTTGACTGTAAAACTTACAAAATTGTTCAGCAATCAAGTCAGTTTTACTAACAGTCTGTGCAGTCGTAGTTTTGATATGAGATATGAAAAACTTCACTTTCTTTTTCTTCACTTGAGACAGTAGTAATTTTGACGCTTTGTTGCCATGAGCGTAGTATTTACACTGAGTGGATAGAAATAATTTGGCCGTTTTGGTATTCAGTATATTCTTTAGTTCCGAACGCAAGGTGTCCAGGTGTGCCAAGACGTCCCCTTTTACGTGTAATTTATGTTGTTTTTCCAGTTTGGCAATCTCCGCTGTGAGCTCCTCAATCTTAACTTGTTTCTGCTTTTTGACATAAGAGCCCAGTGCTATTAGCTGTCCCCGTATCACTGATTTGTGGGCATCCCAAAGGAGTACTGGGGATATATCTTCCTTGTCATTCAATTGAAAGTATTCTTCCAACTTCTCCACCATTTTGGGAATAGTAGCACTATTCAACAGCGTTTCATTCAGTCTCCATCTAAACTCTCCTTTAGGAAGGTTCGTCATTTTGTAATTAAGGAAAACAGGTGCATGATCAGATAAAAGAATACTTCCAATTGTGGACATGACACAATACTGCAATGATCTTATATCGAGGAATATATAATCCAAACGCTGGTAGGATTTATGAGCAGCTGAATAATCGGTGTAATCTTTCTCTGCAGCGTGCATCATTCTCCATGAATCTACCAATCCCAGTGAAGAAATCGCTGATTTAATCCTGTTCAGAGACGACCTAGTAAGCGCAGACAGACCAGAGGAGGAGTCCAAGGTAGGAGTTAATGCAACATTAAAGTCGCCTCCCAGAAAAACAGTACCATCTGCATAATTGCTAAATTTTGCCATAATCTCCACCAACCAGTCTGCCTGGGCTGAGTTAGGAGTGTAGACATTCCCAAACGTAAATGCTTGGGACCCAATCAAACCCTTTATAAAGATGTATCTACCATCTTCATCTACTAAAGAGTCCTGACAAATAAAGGGTATGCTTTTATGTATTGCTATGCTGACCCCTCTAGACGCAGATGACATAGATGGACCATGGAACCACTGGTTAAACAGCATGTGTGATCATCTCGGCACGTGTTGTTTACGAAAATGTGTCTCTTGCAATAGTGCTATATGTACTTTCAATTTGTGCATATAGTGACATATTTGAGTTCTTTTACTGGGAACGTTCAGGCCTCTTACATTAAATGAGCACACCTGTAACTCAGTCATAAGGGATAAGACTTACCAATCCAGCTAAGTGAAGGATCTGTCCCAACGAAGTAGGCTGCTTCTTTTGTGGAGGTATAGGGAAAAGACCAGGAAAAAAGGGGTGGGAAGGGTAACAAACTATAGGGGAAACAAAACAGACAATAAATGAACACCATCTCAGGATGTATATCCACGGAAATAGAGTGGACAGACTCCAGAGATTTAACATGTATAGACCAAAGGAGGAGGGTCTACTAAATATGACCAGTAACCCCTCCGAGCCCAACGCTTTTGGGCTGTATCAACTTTGAGAATATTAAAGAGGCAATCATGGACATAAGAAAGAAAAGAGAGAGGGGAGCCGGAAGAAAAGAAGGCTATGGAAAGAAGAGGAGGTATTGGCAAATAGATCATAAAATCATAAAATCATCGAACATAAAAAAAAATGGTTGTGAAAAATGCGTGTAGTGTAGAAGGGGAGAACTCTGTATGGAGGGACATCTATTCGACCATACTATGTCAGTAATCTCAGAGAAACTGGTCTCCCATACAACAGTATACCAGAAATATTCGTAGTAATAGAATTAATTGTTATTAATTAATATATCCACTAGGTGGCGTACCACCTCCACAAATCCCTGATGTATACTTAATTGAAGTACAATCGGAAATATGAGAGGAGGATCGAAAAACAGAAAAAGAAAAAGAAAAGCACTTATCGCAGGGTAAGTATTGGACAGTACTAATAAGAGATGATGAAGAGAAACAGCATATTACTCGTTCATAGATTATGCAAAGTCCATGACTATTGTGTTCTCCTTCAGGTGGGAAGTTTTCTGGATCTCTGGGGACGCTGCTTCTTCGGCACGACGGCTTGCCAGGAATCCTGCACCGGCAGGTCAGGTAAGTTCGACATAATCTGCGCCGGGCACCAGTCAGGAATGTCCAATCCTTGTATATCCAGGACTTCACAAACTCTCACAAGGTCGGCATGGCTTCTTATAACTTGTTTGCGCAGCGGCGTATTAATCAATAGGCCAAACGGATGGAGCCATCGATAGGACAATTTTTTCTGAACAAGAATGTCCAAAAAGGGTTTTAGGTGCCTCAGTTTCCTGAGGGTCATCGGCGACAAATCATGAAATAATGACACTGTGGATCCCTCTATCTCGATATTTCTATTGTTGCGGGCTGCAGACAAAATGTCCTCCTTAATAGCAAATTTATTGAGCCGACATATAACATCCCTCGGAGGGTCTTGCTGTCTCGGTGCCGGCCGTAGCGCCCTGTGGATTCTATCCATTTCAAATTCCTCCGGTTGTCGGTCGGTCACCAGGCGGCCAAATAATTGGACCACCTCCTGTTTCAGGATTTCTTGCGACACCGATTCAGGGATCCCTTTTAAACGGATGTTGTTCCTTCTCCCCCTGTTATCCTGATCTTCTATCAGGGAGTAGAGTTGAGCGAACACCTGGATGTTCGGGTTCGAGAAGTTCGGCCGAACTTCCCGGAAATGTTCGGGTTCGGGACCCGAACCCGATCCGAACTTCGTCCCGAACCCGAACCCCATTGAAGTCAATGGGGACCCAAACTTTTCGGCACTAAAACGGCTGTAAAACAGCCCAGGAAAGGGCTAGAGGGCTGCAAAAGGCAGCAACATGTAGGTAAATCCCCTGCAAACAAATGTGGATAGGGAAATGAATTAAAATTAAAAATAAATAAATAAAAATTAACCAAAATCAATTGGAGAGAGGTCCCATAGCAGAGAATCTGGCTTCCCGTCACCCACCACTGGAACAGTCCATTCTCAGATATTTAGGCCCCGGCACCCAGGCAGAGGAGAGAGGTCCCGTAACAGAGAATCTGGCTTCATGTCAGCAGAGAATCAGTCTTCATATCATAGCAGAGAATCAGGCTTCACGTCAGCCACCAGTGCAACAGTCCATTGGCATATATTTAGGGCCAGCACACAGGCAGAGGAGAGAGGTCCCGTAACAGAGGATCTGGCTTCATGTCAGCAGAGAATCAGTCTGCATGTCATAGCAGAGAATCAGGCTTCACGTCACCCACCACTGCAACAGTCCATTGTCATAAATTTAGGCCCAGCACCCAGGCAGAGGAGAGAGGTCCCGTAGCAGACAATCTGGCTTCATGTCAGCAGAGAATTAGTCTGCATGTCATAGCAGAGAATGAGGCTTCACGTCAGCCACCACTGCAACAGTCCATTGGCATATATTTAGGCCCAGCACCCAGGCAGAGGAGAGAGGTCCCGTAACAGACAATCTGGCTTCATGTCAGCAGAGAATCAGTCTTCATGTCATAGCAGAGAATCAGGCTTCACGTCACCCACCACTGTAAGAGTCCATTTTCATAAATTTAGGCCCAGCACCCAGGCAGAGGAGAGAGGTCCCGTAACAGAGGATCTGGCTTCATGTCAGCAGAGAATCAGTCTGCATGTCATAGCAGAGAATCAGGCTTCACGTCACCCACCACTGCAACAGTCCATTGTTATAAATTTAGGCCCAGCACCCAGGCAGAGGAGAGAGGTCCCGTAACAGACAATCTGGCTTCATGTCAGCAGAGAATTAGTCTGCATGTCATAGCAGAGAATGAGGCTTCACGTCAGCCACCACTGCAACAGTCCATTGGCATATATTTAGGCCCAGCACCCAGGCAGAGGAGAGAGGTCCCGTAACAGAAAATCTGGCTTCATGTCAGCAGAGAATCAGTCTTCATGTCATAGCAGAGAATCAGGCTTCACGTCACCCACCACTGTAAGAGTCCATTTTCATAAATTTAGGCCCAGCGCCCAGGCAGAGGAGAGAGGTCCCGTAACAGAGGATCTGGCTTCATGTCAGCAGAGAATCAGTCTGCATGTCATAGCAGAGAATCAGGCTTCACGTCACCCACCACTGCAACAGTCCATTGTCATAAATTTAGGCCCAGCACCCAGGCAGAGGAGAGAGGTCCCGTAACAGACAATCTGGCTTCATGTCAGCAGAGAATTAGTCTGCATGTCATAGCAGAGAATGAGGCTTCACGTCAGCCACCACTGCAACAGTCCATTGGCATATATTTAGGCCCAGCACCCAGGCAGAGGAGAGAGGTCCCGTAACAGACAATCTGGCTTCATGTCAGCAGAGAATCAGTCTTCATATCATAGCAGAGAATCAGGCTTCACGTCAGCCACCAGTGCAACAGTCCATTGGCATATATTTAGGCCCAGCACACAGGCAGAGGAGAGAGGTCCCGTAACAGAGGATCTGGCTTCATGTCAGCAGAGAATTAGTCTGCATGTCATAGCAGAGAATGAGGCTTCACGTCAGCCACCACTGCAACAGTCCATTGGCATATATTTAGGCCCAGCACACAGGCAGAGGAGAGAGGTCCCGTAACAGAGGATCTGGCTTCATGTCAGCAGAGAATCAGTCTGCATGTCATAGCAGAGAATCAGGCTTCACGTCACCCACCACTGCAACAGTCCATTGTCATAAATTTAGGCCCAGCACCCAGGCAGAGGAGAGAGGTCCCGTAACAGACAATCTGGCTTCATGTCAGCAGAGAATCAGTCTTCATATCATAGCAGAGAATCAGGCTTCACGTCACCCACCACTGTAAGAGTCCATTTTCATAAATTTAGGCCCAGCACCCAGGCAGAGGAGAGAGGTCCCGTAACAGACAATCTGGCTTCATGTCAGCAGAGAATCAGTCTACATATCATAGCAGAGAATCAGGCTTCACGTCACCCACCACTGTAAGAGTACATTTTCATAAATTTAGGCCCAGCACCCAGGCAGAGGAGAGAGGTCCCGTAACAGACAATCAGGCTTCATGTCAGCAGAGAATCAGTCTTCATATCATAGCAGAGAATCAGGCTTCACGTCACCCACCACTGTAAGAGTACATTTTCATAAATTTAGGCCCAGCACCCAGGCAGAGGAGAGAGGTCCCGTAACAGACAATCTGGCTTCATGTCAGCAGAGAATTAGTCTGCATGTCATAGCAGAGAATCAGGCTTCACGTCACCCACCACTGCAACAGTCCATTGTCATAAATTTAGGCCCAGCACCCAGGCAGAGGAGAGAGGTCCCGTAACAGACAATCTGGCTTCATGTCAGCAGAGAACTAGTCTGCATGTCATAGCAGAGAATTAGGCTTCACGTCAGCCACCACTGCAACAGTCCATTGGCATATATTTAGGCCCAGCACACAGGCAGAGGAGAGAGGTCCCGTAACAGAGGATCTGGCTTCATGTCAGCAGAGAATTAGTCTGCATGTCATAGCAGAGAATGAGGCTTCACGTCAGCCACCACTGCAACAGTCCATTGGCATATATTTAGGCCCAGCACACAGGCAGAGGAGAGAGGTCCCGTAACAGAGGATCTGGCTTCATGTCAGCAGAGAATTAGTCTGCATGTCATAGCAGAGAATGAGGCTTCACGTCAGCCACCACTGCAACAGTCCATTGGCATATATTTAGGCCCAGCACCCAGGCAGAGGAGAGAGGTCCCGTAACAGACAATCTGGCTTCATGTCAGCAGAGAATCAGTCTTCATATCATAGCAGAGAATCAGGCTTCACGTCAGCCACCAGTGCAACAGTCCATTGGCATATATTTAGGCCCAGCACACAGGCAGAGGAGAGAGGTCCCGTAACAGAGGATCTGGCTTCATGTCAGCAGAGAATCAGTCTGCATGTCATAGCAGAAAATCAGGCTTCACGTCAGCCACCACTGCAACAGTCCATTGTCAGATATTTAGGCCCAGCACCCAGGCAGAGGAGAGAGGTCCCGTAACAGACAATCTGGCTTCATGTCAGCAGAGAATTAGTCTGCATGTCATAGCAGAGAATCAGGCTTCACGTCACCCAACATTGGAACAGTCCATTGGCATATATTTAGGCCCTGGCACCCAGACAGAGGAGAGGTTTATTCAACTTTGGGTAGCCTCGCAATATAATGATAAAATGAAAATAAAAATAGGATTGAATGAGGAAGTGCCCTGGAGTCCAATAATATATTGTTAAGGGGAGGTAGTTAATGTCTAATCTGGACAAGGGACGGACAGGTCCTGTGGGATCCATGCCTGGTTCATTTTTATGAACGTCAGCTTGTCCACATTGGCTGTAGACAGGCGGCTGCGTTTGTCTGTAATGACGCCCCCTGCCGTGCTGAATACACGTTCAGACAAAACGCTGGCCGCCGGGCAGGACAGCACCTCCAAGGCATAAAAGGCTAGCTCTGGCCACGTGGACAATTTAGAGACCCAGAAGTTGAATGGGGCCGAACCATCAGTCAGTACGTGGAGGGGTGTGCACACGTACTGTTCCACCATGTTAGTGAAATGTTGCCTCCTGCTAACACGTTGCGTATCAGGTGGTGGTGCAGTTAGCTGTGGCGTGTTGACAAAAGTTTTCCACATCTCTGCCATGCTAACCCTGCCCTCAGAAGAGCTGGCCGTGACACAGCTGCCTTGGCGACCTCTTGCTCCTCCTCTGCCTTGGCCTTGGGCTTCCACTTGTTCCCCTGTGACATTTAGGAATGCTCTCAGTAGCGCGTCTACCAACGTGCGCTTGTACTTGCGCATCTTCCTATCACGCTCCAGTGCAGGAAGTAAGGTGGGCACATTGTCTTTGTAGCGTGGATCCAGCAGGGTGGCAACCCAGTAGTCCGCACAGGTTAAAATGTGGGCAACTCTGCTGTCGTTGCGCAGGCACTGCAGCATGTAGTCGCTCATGTGTGCCAGGCTGCCCAGGGGTAAGGACAAGCTGTCCTCTGTGGGAGGCGTATCGTCATCGTCCTGCCTTTCCCCCCAGCCACGCACCAGTGATGGACCCGAGCTGCGTTGGGTGCCACCCCGCTGTGACCATGCTTCATCCTCATCCTCCTCCACCTCCTCCTCATCCTCGTCCTCCTCGTCCTCCAGTAGTGGGCCCTGGCTGGCCACATTTGTACCTGGCCTCTGCTGTTGCCAAAAACCTCCCTCTGAGTCACTTCGAAGAGACTGGCCTGAAAGTGCTAAAAATGACCCCTCTTCCTCCTCCTCCTCCTCCTGGGCCACCTCCTCTTCCATCATCGCCCTAAGTGTTTTCTCAAGGAGACATAGAAGTGGTATTGTAACGCTGATAACGGCGTCATCGCCACTGGCCATGTTGGTGGAGTACTCGAAACAGCGCAACAGGGCACACAGGTCTCGCATGGAGGCCCAGTCATTGGTGGTGAAGTGGTGCTGTTCTGTAGTGCGACTGACCCGTGCGTGCTGCAGCTGAAACTCCACTATGGCCTGCTGCTGCTCGCACAGTCTGTCCAGCATGTGCAAGGTGGAGTTCCACCTGGTGGGCACGTCGCATATGAGGCGGTGAGCGGGAAGGCCGAAGTTACGCTGTAGCGCAGACAGGCGAGCAGCAGCAGGATGTGAACGCCGGAAGCGCGAACAGACGGCCCGCACTTTATGCAGCAGCTCTGACATGTCGGGGTAGTTGTGAATGAACTTCTGCACCACCAAATTCAGCACATGCGCCAAGCAAGGGATGTGCGTCAAATTGGCTAGTCCCAGAGCTGCAACGAGATTTCGCCCATTATCACACACCACCAGGCCGGGCTTGAGGCTCACCGGCAGCAACCACTCGTCGGTCTGTTGTTCTATACCCCGCCACAACTCCTGTGCGGTGTGGGGCCTGTCCCCCAAACATATGAGTTTCAGAATGGCCTGCTGACGTTTACCCCGGGCTGTGCTGAAGTTGGTGGTGAAGGTGTGTGGCTGACTGGATGAGCAGGTGGAAGAAGAGGAGGAGGAAGCCGAGAAGGAGGAGGTGGCAACAGGAGGCAAAGAATGTTGCCCTGCGATCCTTGGCGACGGAAGGACGTGCGCCAAACAGCTCTCCGCCTGGGGCCCAGCTGCCATTACATTTACCCAGTGTGCAGTTAGGGAGATATAGCGTCCCTGGCCGTGCTTACTGGTCCACGTATCTGTGGTTAGGTGGACCTTGCCACAGATGGCGTTGCGCAGTGCACACTTGATTTTATCGGATACTTGGTTGTGCAGGGAAGGCACGGCTCTCTTGGAGAAGTAGTGGCGGCTGGGAACAACATACTGTGGGACAGCAAGCGACATGAGCTGTTTGAAGCTGTCTGTGTCCACCAGCCTAAATGACAGCATTTCATAGGCCAGTAGTTTAGAAATGCTGGCATTCAGGGCCAGGGATCGAGGGTGGCTAGGTGGGAATTTACCCTTTCTCTCAAATGTTTGTGAGATGGAGAGCTGAACGCTGGCGTGTGACATGGTTGAGACGCTTGGTGACGGAGGTGGTGGTGGTGTTGGTGGTACATCCCCTGTTTGCTGGGCGGCAGGTGCCAACGTTCCTCCAGAGGCGGAGGAAGAGGCCGAGGCGGCAGCAGCAGAAGAGGCCGAGGCGGCAGCAGCAGAAGAGGTAGCAGGGGGAGCCTGAGTGACTTCCTTGGTTTTAAGGTGTTTACTCCACTGCAGTTCATGCTTTGCATGCAGGTGCCTGGTCATGCAGGTTGTGCTCAGGTTCAGAACGTTAATGCCTCGCTTCAGGCTCTGATGGCACAGCGTGCAAACCACTCGGGTCTTGTCGTCAGCACATTGTTTGAAGAAGTGCCATGCCAGGGAACTCCTTGAAGCTGCCTTTGGGGTGCTCGGTCCCAGATGGCGGCGGTCAGTAGCAGGCGGAGTCTCTTGGCGGCGGGTGTTCTGCTTTTGCCCACTGCTCCCTCTTTTGCTACGCTGTTGGCTCGGTCTCACCACTGCCTCTTCCTCCGAACTGTGAAAGTCAGTGGCACGACCTTCATTCCATGTGGGGTCTAGGACCTCATCGTCCCCTGCATCGTCCTCCACCCAGTCTTGATCCCTGACCTCCTGTTCAGTCTGCACACTGCAGAAAGACGCAGCAGTTGGCACCTGTGTTTCGTCATCATCAGAGACATGCTGAGGTGGTATTCCCATGTCCTCATCATCAGGAAACATAAGTGGTTGTGCGTCAGTGCATTCTATGTCTTTCACCGCTGGGGAAGGGCTAGGTGGATGCCCTTGGGAAACCCTGCCAGCGGAGTCTTCAAACAGCATAAGAGACTGCTGCATAACTTGAGGCTGAGACAGTTTCCCTGGTATGCATGGGGGTGATGTGACAGACTGATGGGGTTGGTTTTCAGGCGCCATCTGTGCGTTTTCTACAGAAGACTGGGTGGGAGATAATGTGAACATGCTGGATCCACTGTCGGCCACCCAATTGACTAATGCCTGTACCTGCTCAGGCCTTACCATCCTTAGAACGGCATTGGGCCCCACCATATATCGCTGTAAATTCTGGCGGCTACTGGGACCTGAGGTAGTTGGTACACTAGGACGTGTGGATGTGGCAGAACGGCCACGTCCTCTCCCAGCACCAGAGGGTCCACTAACACCACCACGACCATGTCCACGTCCGCGTCCCTTACTAGATGTTTTCCTCATTG
Source organism: Bufo gargarizans (assembly GCF_014858855.1). NCBI lineage: Eukaryota > Metazoa > Chordata > Amphibia > Anura > Bufonidae > Bufo > Bufo gargarizans. The sequence goes on from NC_058080.1 coordinate 166,527,649, forward strand.
TTATGGTTCACCACAACAACAAAAATATTATTTGGCCCAATGTATTGTATTCAAATTCAGCGGGATATAAATTTGAGGCCTAGTATTTAGGCGCTGGGTGACCGGTATGGATTTACTAACAGAATTGGACTTGGAAATGCACAGTAGCGTGTGTGTGAAGTTATTCTGAATGACCCTATGTGCACCTTGAATATTATATACCCTTTTAGGGATAGATTTCAAATAGCTCTGATATAGCAGAAACCACTAAATTATGAAATTGCTAAATTGGGAATTGTATTTCAACCCAGAACAAAAAATGTGCTTTGACGGACACTAAATAACTTTCCCAGCCACAACAGGACAGCGGTAACGAGAGATTTAGCGGGATATAAATTTGAGGCCTAGTATTTAGGCGCTGGGTGACCGGTATGGATTTACTAACAGAATTAGACTTGGAAATGCACAGTAGCGTGTGTGTGAAGTTATTCTGAATGACCCTATGTTTACCTTGAATATTATATACCCTTTTAGGGATAGATTTCAAATAGCTCTGATATAGCAGAAACCACTAAATTATGAAATTGCTAAATTGGGAATTGTATTTCAACCCAGAACAAAAAATGTGCTTTGACGGACACTAAATAACTTTCCCAGCCACAACAGGACAGCGGTAACGAGAGATTTAGCGGGATATAAATTTGAGGCCTAGTATTTAGGCGCTGGGTGACCGGTATGGATTTACTAACAGAATTAGACTTGGAAATGCACAGTAGCGTGTGTGTGAAGTTATTCTGAATGACCCTATGTGCACCTTGAATATTATATACCCTTTTAGGGATAGATTTCAAATAGCTCTGATATAGCAGAAACCACTAAATTATGAAATTGCTAAATTGGGAATTGTATTTCAACCCAGAACAAAAAATGTGCTTTGACGGACACTAAATAACTTTCCCATCCACAACAGGACAGCGGTAACGAGAGATTTAGCGGGATATAAATTTGAGGCCTAGTATTTAGGCGCTGGGTGACCGGTATGGATTTACTAACAGAATTAGACTTGGAAATGCACAGTAGCGTGTGTGTGAAGTTATTCTGAATGACCCTATGTTTACCTTGAATATTATATACCCTTTTAGGGATAGATTTCAAATAGCTCTGATATAGCAGAAACCACTAAATTATGAAATTGCTAAATTGGGAATTGTATTTCAACCCAGAACAAAAAATGTGCTTTGACGGACACTAAATAACTTTCCCAGCCACAACAGGACAGCGGTAACGAGAGATTTAGCGGGATATAAATTTGAGGCCTAGTATTTAGGCGCTGGGTGACCGGTATGGATTTACTAACATAATTAGACTTGGAAATGCACAGTAGCGTGTGTGTGAAGTTATTCTGAATGACCCTATGTTTACCTTGAATATTATATACCCTTTTAGGGATAGATTTCAAATAGCTCTGATATAGCAGAAACCACTAAATTATGAAATTGCTAAATTGGGAATTGTATTTCAACCCAGAACAAAAAATGTGCTTTGACGGACACTAAATAACTTTCCCAGCCACAACAGGACAGCGGTAACGAGAGATTTAGCGGGATATAAATTTGAGGCCTAGTATTTAGGCGCTGGGTGACCGGTATGGATTTACTAACAGAATTAGACTTGGAAATGCACAGTAGCGTGTGTGTGAAGTTATTCTGAATGACCCTATGTGCACCTTGAATATTATATACCCTTTTAGGGATAGATTTCAAATAGCTCTGATATAGCAGAAACCACTAAATTATGAAATTGCTAAATTGGGAATTGTATTTCAACCCAGAACAAAAAATGTGCTTTGACGGACACTAAATAACTTTCCCATCCACAACAGGACAGCGGTAACGAGAGATTTAGCGGGATATAAATTTGAGGCCTAGTATTTAGGCGCTGGGTGACCGGTATGGATTTACTAACAGAATTAGACTTGGAAATGCACAGTAGCGTGTGTGAAGTTATTCTGAATGACCCTATGTGCACCTTGAATATTATATACCCTTTTAGGGATAGATTTCAAATAGCTCTGATATAGCAGAAACCACTAAATTATGAAATTGCTAAATTGGGCATTGTATTTCAACCCTGAACAAAAAATTTGCTTTGACGGACACTAAATAACTTGCCCAGCCACAACAGTACAGCGGTAACGACAGATTTAGCGGGATATAAATTTGAGGCCTAGTATTTAGGCGCTGGCTGACCGGTATGGATTTAGTGACAGAATTAGACTGGGATATGGCCAAAAAATAACCACACTATTGCTGGTTAAATGCACTTGGTGTGACAGCTTGACCAACCACACTACTGAGGGTTAAATGCACTTGGTGACGGGCGCAGCTTGCCCCTGATGTAGTATATATATGGCCAAAAAATGAACAGACAATTGCTGGTTAAATGCACTTGGTGTGACAGCTTCACCCTGATGTAGGCTTTAGCCAAAAAACAACCACACCATTGAGGGTTAAATGCACTTGGTGACAGGCACAGCTTGCCCCTGATGTAGTATATGGCCAAAAAATGAACAGACTATTGCTGGTTAAATGCACTTGGTGACGGGCGCAGCTTGCCCCTGATTTAGTATATGGCCAAAAAATGAACAGACTATTGCTGGTTAAATGCACTTGGTGTGACAGCTTGACCAATCACACTACTGAGGGTTAAATGCACTTGGTGACGGGCGCAGCTTGCCCCTGATGTAGTATATGGCCAAAAAATGAACAGACTATTGCTGGTTAAATGCACTTGGTGACGGGCGCAGCTTGCCCCTGATTTAGTATATGGCCAAAAAATGAACAGACTATTGCTGGTTAAATGCACTTGGTGTGATAGCTTGACCAACCACACTACTGAGGGTTAAATGCACTTGGTGATGGGCGCAGCTTGCCCCTGATGTAGTATATGGCCAAAAAATAAACAGACTATTGCTGGTTAAATGCACTTGGTGTGACAGCTTCACCCTGATGTAGGCTTTAGCCAAAAAACAACCACACCATTGAGGGTTAAATGCACTTGGTGACAGGCGCAGCTTGCCCCTGATGTAGTATATGGCCAAAAAATGAACAGACTATTGCTGGTTAAATGCACTTGGTGACGGGCGCAGCTTGCCCCTGATTTAGTATATGGCCAAAAAATGAACAGACTATTGCTGGTTAAATGCACTTGGTGTGACAGCTTCACCCTGATGTAGGCTTTAGCCAAAAAACAACCACACCATTGAGGGTTAAATGCACTTGGTGACAGGCGCAGCTTGCCCCTGATGTAGTATATGGCCAAAAAATGAACAGACTATTGCTGGTTAAATGCACTTGGTGTGACAGCTTGACCAATCACACTACTGAGGGTTAAATGCACTTAGTGACGGGCGCAGCTTGCCCCTGATGTAGTATATGGCCAACAAAATGAACAGACTATTGCTGGTTAAATGCACTTGGTGTCACAGCTTGATTAACCACACTACTGAGGGTTAAATGCACTTGGTGACGGGCGCAGCTTGCCCCTGATGTAGTATATGGCCAAAAAATGAACAGACTATTGCTGGTTATATGCACTTGGTGACAGGCGCAGCTTGCCCCTGATTTAGTATATGGCCAAAAAATGAACAGACTATTGCTGGTTAAATGCACTTGGTGTGATAGCTTGACCAACCACACTACTGAGGGTTAAATGCACTTGGTGATGGGCGCAGCTTGCCCCTGATGTAGTATATGGCCAAAAAATAAACAGACTATTGCTGGTTAAATGCACTTGGTGTGACAGCTTCACCCTGATGTAGGCTTTAGCCAAAAAACAACCACACCATTGAGGGTTAAATACACTTGGTGACAGGCGCAGCTTGCCCCTGATGTAGTATATGGCCAAAAAATAAACAGACTATTGCTGGTTAAATGCACTTGGTGTGACATCTTCACCCTGATGTAGGCTTTAGCCAAAAAACAACCACACCATTGAGGGTTAAATGCACTTGGTCGCAGCTTGGATGCACTTGGTCGCAGCACCGCACAAGACACAAAATGGCCGCCGATCACCCCAGAAAAAAGTGACTGACAAACGGTCTGGGCAGCCTAAAAACAGTGAGCAATTGAGTATCAGCAGCTCAATGATCCACAGCTGCAGATCGATCAATTAATCAAGTGCTTTGGAGGAGTTATTCAGCCTAATCTCGCCCTACTGTCGCAGCCGCAACCTCTCCCTACGCTAATCAGAGCAGAGTGACGGGCGGCGCTATGTGACTCCAGCTTAAATAGAGGCTGGGTCACATGGTGCTCTGGCCAATCACAGCCATGCCAATAGTAGGCATGGCTGTGACGGCCTCTTGGGGCAAGTAGTATGACGCTTGTTGATTGGCTGCTTTGCAGCCTTTCAAAAAGCGCCAAGAAAGCGTCACAAAAGCGCCAAGAAAGCGACGAACACCGAACCCGAACCCGGACTTTTACGAAAATGTCCGGGTTCGGGTCCGTGTCACGGACACCCCAAAATTCGGTACGAACCCGAACTATACAGTTCGAGTTCGCTCATCCCTATCAGGGAGTACAAATAATTCACATGTGCCTGTGTTTCATCAAGGCTGTGTGAGACTTGTTCGTTGAAAGATATAAGAACCTGCTGTGTCGCCTCCAGCGCCTCCATTTTGGAATTCATCTGGCGCATGTCTTTTTTTATTTCAGACAGATCTCGGCGTAATGGTTCCAGGGCATCTTGCAGGAGGTCTCTCATGAAGTCCCGAGAGATAGGTAAGTCTTCTGATTGCAAAATCTCCTCCTGATCGCTATCTCCATCTCTCTCAGAGTCGGGGTCTTTCTCTTCCTCTGGGCTGGAGCGGCGCACAGGCGCCATCTTGGATTCACCTCTGGGGTCGGCTCGTCTCACAAATTTGTCCAGATCGCTCTGGCTAGCAGAAGCTTTAAGCCTACTTGGGGTGTCCCTAGGCTTGTCCTTGCCCGTTTTGCCCATTTTTTGCAAGAAATATCAGCTTTGAAAGGCTCAGAAGGTACGGTCAGCAGCAGAGCTCTTCACATGCGCTGCATCCGGCTCGGCTGCTTGACTCCGCCCCCCTAAATGTTACCATGTTTTTATTGAACACACCATGTAAACATTCACAGAGCAGGCGGAAAAAGTATGTGAACCCTTGGATTTTATAACTGGTTGAACCTCCTTTGGCAGCAATAACTTCAACCAAACGTTTCCTGTAGTTGCAGATCAGATGTGCACAACGGTCAGGAGTAATTCTTGACCATTCCTCTTTACAGAACTATTTCAGTTCAGCAATGTTCTTGAGATGTCTCGTGTGAATCGCTTTCTTGGGGTCAAGCCACAGCATCTCAATCGGGTTGAGTTCAGGACTGACTGGGCCACTCCAGAAGGCGTATTTTCTTCTGTTTAAGCCATTCTGTTGTTGATTTACTTCTATGTTTTGGGTCGTTGTCCTGTTGCAACACCCATCTTCTGTTGCGCTTCAGCTGGTGGACAGATGGCCTTAAGTTCTCCTGCAAAATGTCTTGATAAACTTGGGAATTCATTTTTCCTTTGATGATAGCAATCCGTCCAGGCCCTGATGCAGTAAAGCAGCCCCAAACCATGATGCCCCCACTACCATACTTCACAGTTGGCATCAGGTTTTGATGTTGGTCTGCTGTGCCTCTTTTACTCCACACATAGTGTTTTGTGTTTCTTCCAAACAACTCAACTTTGGTTTCATCTGTCCACAGAATGTTTTGCCAGTACTGCTGTGGAACATCCAGGTGCTCTTGTGCAAACTGTAAACGTGCAGCAATGTTTTTTTTGGACAGCGGTGGCTTCCTCTGTGGTATCCTCCCATGAAATCCATTATTGTTTAGTGTTTTACGTATCGTAGATTCGCTAACAGTGATGTTAGCATATGCCAGAGACTTTTGTAAGTCTTTAGCTGACACTCTAGGATTCTTCTTCACCTCATTGAGTAGTCTGTGCTGTGCTCTTGCAGTCATCCTTACAGGACAGCCACTCCTAGGGAGAGTATCAGCAGTGCTGAACCTTCTCCATTTATAGACAATTTGTCTTACCGTGGACTGATGAACAGCAAGGCTTTTGGAGATACTTTTATAACCCTTTCCAGCTTTATGCAAGTGAACAATTCTTAATCGTAGGTCTGCTGAGAGCTCTTTAGTGCGGGGCATCATTCACATCAGGCAATGCTTCTTGTGAAAAGCAAACGCAGAACTGGTGTGTGTTTTTTTATAGGGCAGGGCAGCTGTAACCAACACCACCAATCTCATCTCATTGATTGGACTCCAGTTGGCTGACACCTCACTCCAATTAGCTCTTGGAGATGTTATTAGTCTAGGGGTTCACATACTTTTTCCACCTGCACTGTGAATGTTTACTTGGTGTGTTCAATAAAAACATAGTAACATTTAATTATTTGTGAGTTATTAGTTTAAGCAGACTGTGATTGTCTATTGTTGTGACCTACAGATAAAGAAGGGTTAGCACTCCAGCTCTTAACTCAAATTTCTTAACTTGTTATCTTGAGACAAAAGCCATTAAAAAGCCATTGAAAAGCAATTAAAGGTGTTTGCTTAGATTACATAACACAACTCAGAAATCTCAGAAAACAGGAGTGTTGATGAAAATCAGATCACATTTTATGACCAATTTGTGCAGAAATCCATATCATTCCAAAGGGTTCACATACTTTTTATTGCAACTATATATATATATATATATATATATATATACATATATATATATATATATATATATATATATACAGTACAGACCAAAAGTTTGGACACACCTTCTCATTATAAGAGTTTTCTTTATTTTCATGACTATGGAAATTGTAGATTCACACTGAAGGCATCAAAACTATGAATTAACACATGTGGAATTATTTACATAACAAAAAAGTGTGAAACAACTGAAAATATGTCATATTCTAGGTTCTTCAAAGTAGCCACCTTTTGCTTTGATTACTGCTTTGCACACTCTTGGCATTCTCTTGATGAGCTTCAAGAGGTAGTCACCTGAAATGGTTTTCACTTCACAGGTGTGCCCTGTCAGGTTTAATAAGTGGGATTTCTTGCCTTATAAATGGGGTTGGGACCATCAATTGCGTTGTGGAGAAGTCAGGTGGATACACAGCTGATAGTCTTACTGAATAGACTGTTAGAATTTGTATTATGGCAAGAAAAAAGCAGCTAAGTAAAGAAAAACGAGTGGCCATCATTACTTTAAGAAATTAAGGTCAGTCAGTCTGAAAAATTGGGAAAACTGTGAAAGTGCAGTCACAAAAACCATCAAGCTCTACAAAGAAACTGGCTCACATGCGGACCACCCCAGGAAAGGAAGACCAAGAGTCACCTCTGCTGCGGAGGATAAGTTCATCCGAGTCACCAGCCTCAGAAATCGCAGGTTAACAGCAGCTCAGATTAGAGACCAGGTCAATGCCACACAGAGTTCTAGCAGCAGACACATCTCTAGAACAACTGTTAAGAGGAGACTGTGTGAATCAGGCCTTCATGGTAGAATATCTGCTAGGAAACCACTGCTAAGGACAGGCAACAAGCAGAAGAGACTTGTTTGGGCTAAATAACACAAGGAATGGACATTAGACCAGTGGAAATCTGTGCTTTGGTCTGATGAGCCCAATATGAGATCTTTGGTTCCAACCACTGTGTCTTTGTGTGATGCAGAAAAGGTAAACAGATGGACTCTACATGCCTGGTTCCCACCGTGAAGCATGGAGGAGGAGGTGTGATGGTGTGGGGGTGCTTTGCTGGTGACACTGTTGGGGATTTATTTAAAATTGAAGGCATACTGAACCAGCATGGCTACCACAGCATCTTGCAGCGGCAGGCTATTCTATCCGGTTTGCGTTTAGTTGGACCATCATTTATTTTTCAACAGGACAATGATCCTAAACACACCTCCAGGCTGTGTAAGGGCTATTTGACCATGAAGGAGAGTGATGGGGTGCTGCGCCAGATGACCTGGCCTCCACAGTCACCGGACCTGAACCCAATCGAGATGGTTTGGGGTGAGCTGGACCGCAGAGTGAAGGCAAAAGGGCCAACAAGTGCTAAGCATCTCTGGGAACTCCTTCAAGACTGTTGGAAGACCATTTCAGGTGACTACCTCTTGAAGCTCATCAAGAGAATGCCAAGAGTGTGCAAAGCAGTAATCAAAGCAAAAGGTGGCTACTTTGAAGAACCTAGAATATGACATATTTTCAGTTGTTTCACATTTTTTTGTTATGTATATAATTCCACATGTGTTAAATCATAGTTTTGATGCCTTCAGTGTGAATCTAAAATTTTCATAGTCATGAAAATAAAGAAAACTCTTATAATGAGAAGGTGTGTCCAAACTTTTGGTCTGTACTGTATATATATATATATATATATATATATATATATAAACACATGAACTCATGATTAGTAAAGCGATACATGATTGAGTGACTTGATGCAATTAATGAATATAAAAAGCAACTGAACACAATATGTGGAAGACTAATTATAATTCATAAGAGTATGTTATATAATGTGAGCACGTGATGAGGTGTGGACATGATGTGTAATGAATAATACATTGGGGGGAAAAAGGAAGGAGGGTCGTCAGAATTATTTAATCTGTCTTCCATCAAATAATGTGCATATTGACCTACAAAAAGTAAAGAAAGATTAATATACATCCTACTTAAAAACCAAATCCAGCAACCATACTATAATATAATACATAAAAGCTGTTAAAATACCAAAATTAAAAACAAAGATATATTAGTTCAAAAATGATGCAAACGGAATTTTATCATTGAGACTATGTGGTGTTTGTGTTTTCAATTTTACTATCTGCTTACTCTCCACTTGTTTCAAATGTCAAAACAAATACCCTCCTCTTGAACCCAAGGATACTTTGTTGATTCCGCGAAATTTGAGATCTTGCCATCGGTTGTCATGTTTGTAACGAAAATGTTTCCCTATCTGTTTAGTTTTGCAATTTTATCCTTATCCAAGTTATCAATAGTGTTAAGCATGAATATTCGAATAGCTAATTTTTATCGCGAATATCGCCACTTCGAGAATTTGCTAATATTTAGAATATAGTGCTATATATTCGTTATATTGAATATTCGGCATTTTCTTCCATCTCAACATATGATTCCTATCTGCTTCTTGCTTGTGGACTAATGAGAAGGAAGCAATGTCAAATTCACAACAATATTTACTGCACTAATCAGTAATCTGTAGTCAGGGACTGCTAAAATGTGAAGTTGCACGTAGTGCGAAAAAATATGACTTCGGTGGAACATAGTGACTCCGCACAAGAATATCATTCAGATTTTTGCTGTGTTTAGCAACAAACGCCGGGACGGCTGTCAGGACTTGTTTTAAATCAGAATCGGACATTAAAATTGGCCAAAACTTAGAGAAACTTTTTCTCATATTACGCCATTGCGTATTGCAATAGGTAATTGGTGTAATTTATTGTGTAAAAAAAACAATTTGTCAGGGACAGGACTCATCTCAGGTTAATTTGCATATGTATCAAATCTTTTTTTACACAATAAAGGCACACAGAGCTATGGGGATTGGGGATTGCGGATGTGCTAGCGGCCATCTAGCAACCCATGTCCTCAGCTCTATACACAAAATCCCGGTGACAGGTTCCCTTTAAGGTATCAGATTCGTTTTGAAAGTCAGTTGTAGAGATACATAAGCGTTTAGCACATAGAAATTGACCAGTAGGTATCGACCTCTTATGATGCCTAGGATGAAAGGAAGACACATGAAGTAGGGCATTTACTGCAGTTTCCTTACGATATACACATGTTTCTAAGTGCCCTGCTTCAGACACTTTAATATTAATGTCCAAAAAGTTAATCTGTTCCAAGGAGACAGTTTGAGTCAAAGAAATGTTCCAATCATTAGTGTTAAGTAATTCCAACAATAAATCAAGTGCAGATCGAGATCTATGCCAAACAAACAAAATATCACATCCACGAAATCACATGTTCATTTGTCTCATCTATAGACACCTGGACAAGTTCACATTCCCAGGTTTGCATAGGATGGCGCACATGTTGTGCCCATTGCCACCCCACGTAACTGCAAATAACTGTGATCTTTGAACAAAAAATTATGAGTGAGAACAAATTTCAGCAATTCCATCAGTAAATCAACGAGTACAGATGGCAAATTCCTTATCTGTAAGAAAAATTGAGATGTTCTGAGACCTTGGTCGTGTCGAATGCAGGTATATAGGGATTCAACATCACAAGATACCAAAACTATATTATTCTCCATTTTTATATCCTCTAGTCGCTTCAGGACATCTGTAGAATCTCGTACATAAGATGGTAAGCACTCTGCACACGGTTTTAGATAGTAATCCAAAAATCAACAAACTGGTTCACACGGCTAACCACATCTGGACACAATCAGTCTACCAGGTGGTTTTTGTGGTGACTTGTGTGTCTTTGGTAGAATTTGCAGTGTAGGTGTCACCGGATGTTTCACTATAAGACCATCAAATACAGTTTTAGTAATAACTCCAGATGTGACTGCTTCCATGAGGATAGAATCCAATTGAGCTTTAAAGATCACAGTAGGGTTACATGGCAATCGTTTGAAACACTTGGCATCTCAAAGTTGACGAAAATTCTCAGACTCATACATATCAGTTGGCCACACAACCACATTGCCACCCTTATCTGCCGGCTTGAAGACCACTCTCTTCATTTCTCACAATTGTCTCAATGCAGATCTTTGTTCTTTACTTAGATTGTCATATTGACGTCTACTAGGTAGTTTATAAAGTTCTTGTACCACCAGTTTAACAAACATCTCTATAGATGGACTAAGAGAAAAGGGTTGGAATGTGGTTGACGGGCAACGAATAAAACATGGAAATTTAGAGGCACCTCCATTAATAAAGACTCTTGTGTCCGGAGCGCTTCCAGTTCCTCCGGGGCTCAAGAAATATCATCAGTGTTAGTTTTTGAAAAATGTTTCTTGAAGATTAATTTCTGTGCAAACAGAAAAGTTTTACGGGGTGCGCGGATGTGGCATGGCGGGATGTCCAAGCGCCATATAGCGAGCAGCGCTTATGGTTAGATCTATTACAGGTGGGTCTGAGTATGGATATCAATTATAATCAGCTAGGAGCCTACCCTCATTATGTTAACATGAGAGCCTTTTGGATAATAACTAGTCACATGTTCAGTTTGACCTCTAACCCTATTGTTCTATATAAACCTACTATCATTACCACTCCAGCCACTACTCCTTGAGGAAGAAAACCGCGAAACACGCGTCGGGGAGCGGACTGGTGGTGCTATTGTCTGTCTTGTGTTTTTATGGGCCTTATATTGGTCAGTATATAATTGTGTCTTTATTAGTGTTGGTTGAGCTACGCAGCCAATAAACGTGCAGGTAAGTACTGCCCTTCACTGTAATGCCGTAGCCATGTTGGTTACTGGCATTACAGTGATTGGCTGGCCGGTACGCATCATCGGGTGCTATATATATAAGTTTAAAAACTTGTCAAAGCCCCAAAAGTCCTTTTAAGGACTATTGCTGTGTGTGGCAGCAGCATTATATGTTTTTAGTGCAACCTGCGCTAAATTGCTAAAGATTTACAGACCCAAATTCCTTTTAAGGACTGTTGAGTGTGTAGCAATATCTATTTTTAGCACATCCTGCGCTAAATAGCATGCAATAGTTAGGCCGCTGCAGACAGCAACATTATCTGCGCTACATCTCATGTGTAGCATGTGCGCATCCCAAAAATATCTGTGACATCCAGTGTACTTTTTCCGTAGACGGTGTCCGCTGCGGACAGTGATATTAGCTGCGTTACATCTCCTGTGTAACGTGTGCACATCTAAAAATATCAGTGACATCCAGTGTACTTTTTCCATAGACGGTGTCCGCTGCGGGCAGTGACATTACCTGGGGTACATCTCCTGTGTAACGTTTCCACATCCCAAAAACCTGTGACATTCCTTGCAATTTAATGTTAGCCGCTGGTGACTGCATTGACATTCTCTGCGGTATATCTCCTGTGTGACGTTTCCACATCCTAAATACCTGTGACATTCACTGTAATTTTTTATTATCAACTGGTGACATCAGCGACATTATCTGCGGTATTTCTCCTGTGTAACAATTCCACATCCCAAATACCTGTGACATTCCCTGTAATTTTTTATTAGCCGCTGGTAACAGCATTGACATTATATGTAGTATATATCTTGTGTGACGTTTCCACAACCCAAACACCTGTGACATTTCCTGTAATTTTTTATTAGCCGCTGGTGACATTAGCGACATTATCTGCGGTATTTCTCCCGTGTGACGTTTCCACATCCCAAATACCTTTTTTTATTTTTTTGCGCATACACTTACAAATCCCACGCTACTGTACGTGTGACATACCTTCAAGCATATATAACATTTAATATGAAGAAGTAGTAGGGGACAGAGGCCGTGGCCCTGGGTGCATTGAAACTGTGTCTGCTGCCAGAAAACAAGAAAAACAATCATCCACGATACCTAGCTTCATGTCCCAGTTTGCAAGGCAGCGCAGGACAGCGCTGTCGAAGTCAGACCAGTGCAACCAGGTGGTCGGTTGGATTGCAGCAGATAATGTTTCCAGTCAGTTAAGCACCACCCTATCTTCCACCAAGTCCAGTCTCCGTAGCCAAGAGTCTGGTCAACACAATCCTCACCCTGATCCTCCTTCCTCCCACCATGGAGAGTCTTGCCAAATAAGTGATTCCCAAGGAGCTGATAATCCGAGGAGCTCTTTTCAGCGCGATTCCTTCATTTGGGCCTCTCAACAAGCCTGCTTGAAGAGGGACATGAGATCGTGTGCCCTGATTCTCAAATTCTTGAGCATCTACAGTCACAAAAAGATGACGGTGGGGAACGGCAATTAGTGTTTCACGAGAGGGATGCTGATGATGAGATACAGTTGCCAATAAGTCAACGGCAATTAGTGTCTCAAGAAGTTGATGATGAGGATTATACACAGTTGTCAATAACTGAGGCTGTTAGGTCAAGTCAGGAGAATGAGCAGAGTGAGGAAGTGGAAGAGGAGGTGGTGGACGAAGTCACTGACCCAACCTGGGAAGGTGGCAAGTCGAGTGAGGACAGCAGTACAGAGGGGGAGGGATCCGCAGCACCGCAACAGGCTGTAAGAGGCAGTGGGGTTGCGAAAGGGAGAAGACGGGCCACACCAAACAGGACTGCAACTGTTCCCCGGAGCACACCCTTGCGGAAATTCCCCATGCCATGGGGTAGGTATTCTGCAGTCTGGCGCTTTTTAGAGGAAAGTGCAGACAACAAAATAATTGTAATTTGCAACCTGTGCCATACAAAAATTAGCAGGGGCGTGAACACTAGCAACCTCACCAACACCAGCACGATCCACCACATGGTATCAAAGCATCGTAATAGGTGGGCCGAAAGCCTGAGTCCACAATCTGTGTCTGCGGGTCACACCACTGCCTCCTCTTCCCCTGTGTTATGTGCTGGCCAATCTCCTGTTGAAGGCGCAGGCCAGGATGCCTCCCGCCCTGCACATGGACCTTCGCAAGCACCATCAGCAACCAAATCCACTTCCATGTCCCAGCGCAGTGTACAAATATCCTTACCCCAGGCAATTGAACGCAAGCACAAATACCCAGCCACACACCCACCCACAGGCCATATCACTAAATGTGCAACATTCAAAATTACTGGCCCTGGAAATGTTGCCATTTAGGCTTGTAGACACTGAGGCCTTCTGCAGCATGATGTCGGCGGCCATCCCTCGTTACGCAGTCCCAAACCGCCACTATTTTTCACGGTGTGCCGTGCCCGCCTTACACCAGCATGTGTCCTGTAACATCACCTATGCCCTTACTGGGAAGGTCCACTTAACGACTGACACATGGACAAGTGCTTTCGGCCAGGGTTGCTACATTTCCCTGACGGCACACTGGGTGAATGTTGTGGAGGCAAGGAGTGAGTCATACCCTGGGATGGCACAGTTGCTACCGACGCCAAGGATTGGGGGCCCTAATTCCATCAGGGTTTCTGCCACCACCTATATTAGTGGCTCCAACCCCCACTTTTCCTCCTCCGCCTCCTCCTTCTCCACTTCCACCTCAGATTTATCATCTTGCAGCACCAGTCAGCCATCAGTCGGTAGCTGGAAGCAGTGTAGCACTGCAATGGGGAAGCGTCAACAGGCCGTGCTTAAGCTGATCTGCTTAGCTAAAAATCAGCACACCGCCGCAGAGCTGTGGCAGGGAATAAGAGACTAGACTGAGCTGTGGCTCTTGCCACTCAACCTAGAACCAGGCATGGCTGTGTGTGATAATGGCCATAACTTGGTGGCGGCTTTGGAGCTCGGCAAGGTCACACACATCTAATGCCTAGTCTACATCTTAAACTTAGTGGTTCAGCGGTTTCTCAAAACCTACCCCAATTTGCCTGAGCTACTGGTGAAGGTGCACCGCGTGTGTGCAAATTTCCGCAAGTCATCAACAGCTTCCAGCGGTCTGTCAACGCTGCAACAGTGCTTACAATTGCCAGCTCACCAACTGTTGTGCGACGAGAGCACTCGCTGGAACTCGACGTTCCACATTGGCCAAGCTTTTTGAGCAGCAGAGGGCAGTAGTGGATTACCATCTGCAACATGGTCATCACCTTTCCAGTCAACTTCTGCTATTCACATGCGAGGAGTGGGCATAGATGTGTGACCTCTGTGAGGTTTTAAGAAACTTTGAGGAATCAACACAGATTATCAGCATTACCATCCCACTTCTGTGTCTACTCAAATGCTCTCTGCTCACAATTAAGGCTTTGCATGTGGGAGAGGTGGAAATGGGGGAAGACATTACACAGGGTGATATCCAGACCACCCTCAGTTCATCTTCTCACCTCAAATTGGATGATGATGAAGAGAAGGAGGAGCAGGAGACAGTTGCCTCTGCTACAGAGGGTAGTATCCCTGTAAGTTTAATGCCATCTGTTCAGCATGGATGGGCAGAAGAGGAAAATGAGGATGAGGAGATTGAGAGTCATTCTCCTAAATTATGACAGCGAAATATTGCCCGTTGGAACTTCTGGCACACATGGCTGACTTTATGTTAGGCTGCCTTTCCCGTGATCCACGCGTTTTAAGCAGGTTGTTCACCCTTCTCGACCTCCGCTACAAAGATAACTTCTCATCTCTCATTCCTGTGGTGGAGAGGACGAGAAAATGGTGCAATACCAGAAGGTCCTTGTGGAAACATTGCTCAAAAAATTTCCAGCTGACATTGCTGGAGGCAGAGTACGTAGTTCCTTGGTCAACTGAGGAGGGGAATCGAGGGGAACACACAGCAGTTCCAACAGAGGCAGGGCAACACTCTCCAAAGCCTGGGACAGTTTCATGACACCCCACCAGCACTCTTACCCTGATGTGTGGCCTAGTGTCACAAGGAGGGAAAATATTTTGAAGATGGTGAAGGAGTACGTAGCAGACCGTGTCAGCGTCCTGAATGATCCCTCTGTGCCTTACAACTACTGGGTGTCCAAGCTGGACATGTGGCACGAACTGGCGCTTTATGCCTTGGAGGTGCTGGCCTGCCCTGCCGCCATCGTTTTATTAGAGCGGGTATTTAGTGCTGCTGGGGGCATAATAACTGATAAGAACATCCGCCTGTCAACTGAAAATGCTCACCAGCAGGCCCTCACCTACAATCTTTTAGAGGGTCAGCTAACATGCAGTCCCCCGCATATAATGTTTTAGAGGGTCAGCTCACCAGCAGGCACTCAACAAAAGGGTCAACTCACCAGCAGGCCCTCACCTGCAATCTTTTAGAGGGTCAGCTCACCTGCAGGCCCTTGCATATAATGTTTTAGAGAGTCAGCTCACCAGCAGGCCCTCAACCAAAATGTTTTACAGGGTCAGCTCATCAGCAGGCCCTCACCTACAATCTTTTAGAGGGTCAGCTTACCAGCAGGCCCTTGCATATAATGTTTTTGAGGGTCAGCTCATTAGCAGGCTCTCAACCATAATGTTTTACATGGTCAGCTCACCAGCAGGCCCTCACCTACAATCTTTTAGAGGGTCAGTTCACCAGCAGGCCCTCGCATATAATGTTTTTGAGGGTCAGCTCATCAGCAGGCGCTCAACCATAATGTTTTACAGGGTCAGCTCACAGCAGGCCCTCACCTACAATATTTTAGAGGGTCAGCTCACCAGCAGGCCCTCGCATATAATGTTTTAGAGGGTCAGCTCACCAGCAGGCACTCAACCAAAATGTTTTACAGGGTCAGCTCACCAGCAGGCCCTCACCTACAATCTTTTAGAGGGTTAGCTTACCAGCAGGCCATCGCATATAATGTTTTTGAGGGTCAGCTCACCAGCAGGCGCTCAACCATAATGTTTTACAGGGTCAGCTCACAGCAGGCCCTCACCTACAATATTTTAGAGGGTCAGCTCACCAGCAGGCCCTCGCATATAATGTTTTAGAGGGTCAGCTCACCAGCAGGCACTCAACCATAATGTTTTACAGGGTCAGCTCACAGCAGGCCCTCACCTACAATATTTTAGAGGGTCAGCTCACCAGCAGGCCCTCACCTACAAACTTTTAGAGGGTCAGCTCACCTGTAGGCCCTCGCATGTAATGTTTTAGAGGTTCAGCTCACCAGCAGGCCCTCACCTACAATCTTTTAGAGGGTCAGCTCACCTGCAGCACATGGAATATAAGTCCTGACTCCCGATTACAAATTTTGCATTTGAGCCCAGGAACTTTAAGTTACATCCCTGCAGTCTTCCATACCTTTTGCAAATATCAGGGGCAGCCTTGGAACTTAAAATGGTCCTAGAAAAAAACAACTAAAAGTGGCCCCATGTTGTAGGGGTCAAAATTGAAAGAAGGTGGGACAACAAAAGTAGGCAGGGCCAGCAATACCATAGCGAAAAATCACCAAAGAGTAGCACAATATATTGCCCCAAAAGCCGTCCCTCTTGCCATCAATAGATTTTCTTTCCTTCTCCTTCAGTTTTCTATAATTAATATTTGGAGCAGGGGGGCTTGGGAGGTGAGATGCGGGTCACAGAAGTTGAAGTCAGGAAAGCAAGTGTGGTTGCTGGTCAGGTATCTCATATTAGTCCTCAGAGCTCATTATATACCCAGCCAGCAGTAGAGAAGAGTGCTTGGGTGGAACCCTGCGCATCAGCCCACCAGGAAATTTCCCTTTAAGGCCTCGTTCACACTTCAGTGTTTGGTCAGTGATTTCCATCAGTGATTTGTGAGCCAAAACCAGCAGAGAAGCCTCAACAGACACAACGTATAAGGGAAAGATCTGCTCCTGTTCTGTGTTTAGAGCCGGACCTGGTTTTGGGTCACGAATCACTGATGGAAATCACTGACCGAACACTGACGTGTGAATGAGGCATTAAGGTCATTAAATAAAATATTATGATATCATGGCATATTGTACCAAATATGAAACTCCTAGTTTTAAGAATGTGTTTGCTACCTGTTTAGCAAAGATTGATAGAGTGTTGCTATTTATTGATATTTTAAGTTAAGGTCATGAGAAATATAATATATCTTTACCTTTCAAACAGGTTTGCCATTTACTTTACAAAATGATTGACTCTTTTCTCTCACTACATCAACAAACAATAAAAGCTAGAATTACTGATTCTGAAATCGTTTGCTCCTCCTCCGGTCTCATACTTGATCCCTAAGAAAAATGTTTAGCTCACATTTTTAGGTCATCTTCAGTTCTCATGTTGTACAATTAAGCAGAATCATCCATATTTATTTCTGCATAAATTATGTTATTTATCCAACTATATTTATATTTCTAATGTATTATTTAGTACAATAATTATCTTTTTTTTTTTTTGCTAACTTTTGAAGCTGTGCAACTGTCTTGGTATTATATAAAATACATTGCATTTGTTTTAGGAGAGACGAATAGGAGAAAGTGTGCCTTTTATCGAATTCTGTCTACTTTAATTTTTGTCTGTTCAGCAAGTGAAGATTACTCATTTAACTGTTAATTGCTTAAATCAATTTCAGTTCAGTCTGTTCCTGCAAACCTATCAAACTCAATATAATCCCTTAATTTGTGGATATGAGTTTGAAAAAATGTTCTTAGTGAAGAGGTCGATTCGCTTATGGCGGCCAGTTAAATATTGTTATGAGGGGAACTGGAATGTTTTTTTGTTTAGTTTTTTTCAAACTGAAGGACAAATGTAACTGAAATGTTGCATAAAAGTGAATAAAGAAGGTTTACTTTTTTCACTAAATTTTGCTGCCTATATACTGTATACTAATGTATCTCAATAAAATAGAATATAATAATCAAAGATATAAAACATATATTATATAGATTCATTAGCCACAGAGTGATCTATTTCAAGCATTGATTTCTGTTATTGTTGATTATGGCTTACAGCTAATCAAAGCCCAAAAGTCAGTATCTCTGTACTGCTGGAATCCAGTGGTCAGATGGAATGAGCCAGGCGCAGTTATAAACTGTAGAGTTGTAGTCCGTAGTGCAGCTTGAAGTGTAGATCAAGAGGTGATAATTCAACGAGTAAAAAACAGTCTGGGTAAGACGGTTCTGAGGAGCAGGAGACTGGAACAAGTCATAATACTCGAGCAATGGTTGAATTGCCTCATGGGTATAAGTAGGCCCAAACAGGAAACAAGATGGCTTTCAATCAGCACACATCAGCCATCTTTGTTAAGGTCAAACACAGCAGCCTCCAGTGGTGAAGGGAGGAAGTGCAACACAATAGTTCATAGTGAGTTAAACGACCACTAGTGGTAAATTTAAAAAATACATCAGGATTCTGACAATCTCAGAAAATTTGAGTATTGTGAAAAAGTTCAATACTGTAGACTCATGGTGTCACACTCTAATCAGCCAATCAGCACAAAATACCTGCTAAAGTTTCCAAATACTTTAAATTGTCCGTCAGTCTGGTTCTGTAGACTACATAAACATGGGGAAGACTGCTGACTTGACAGTTGTCCAGAAGAAGAAGCTAGCTGTTTAGAGAGTGCTGTAGCCAAGCATATTAATGGAAAATTGAGTGGAAGGAAAAAGTGTGGTAGAAAATAGTGCAGATGCAACAAGAATAAGAACAGCCTTGAAACGATTGTCAAGAAAAGGCTATTCAAGAATTTGGGGGAGATTCACAAGGAGTGGACTGGGGCTGGAGTCAGTTCTTTAAGAGCCAAGACACACGGACACATCCAGGACATGGTCTACAACTGTTGCATTCCTTGTTTCAAGCCACTCATAACCCAGAGACAACGTCAGAAGCATCTTACCTAGACTAAGATGAAATTACATTTAGCATTTCAAGATCCCGGAATCTGGAGGAAGAATGGAGACGCACGCAATCCAAGTCGCTTGATGTCCAGTGTGAAGTCAGTGATGGTTTGGGGAGCCATGTCATCTGCTGGAGTTGGTCCACTGTGTTATAACAAGTCCAAAGTCAGCACAGCAATTTACCAGGAAGTTTTAGAGCACTCAGTGTTTCCCTCTGCTGACAAGTTTTATGGAGATGCTGATTTCATTTTCTAGCAGGACTTGGCACCTGCCCACATAGCAAAAAGTACTAATACCTGGTTTAATAACCATGACATCACTGTGCTTCACTGGACAGCAAACTCACCTAAACTATGAGGTTTAAACAATAGGCTGCAAACTATGGTGGTATGGGATTTTCTATTGTCAAGAGGAAAATAAGAGACACCTTACCCAACAATGCAGACGAGCTGAAGAGCGCTCTCAAATCAACCTGGGCCTCCATAACACCTCAGCAGTGCACTTCAGTAAAGAGAGATGTTTATTCTGCTATATCTGCCTGGTTACTGAATCCTGCACCGTACACTGGCCATTGCACTCTACATACCCTGACTTGTACCAATACAAACAGATCAATCCAACTACATCAAGCAGGACCCCCGAAAAAAGAGTGTGCCCTGGTGGAAGAAAGGTTGTGCCCTCCTTTTACTGCATGGCCCTAGAAACAACGGTGTGAGGAAAGCCAATTGACTGTAACAGCCAAAGCCACTAACACTCCCAACCTCTGCTCCCATTTTTCCTAAGCTGCTAAAGCTGTCAATCATGTACTTTGCTTGATTTACCAACAGCACATGACATATTAAATCATTATTATCACATGATGTGATGCACCACACAAATTGGCTAGTTGATGGGTGGTTTGAGCAGACATGGTCCGCTGGGAGCTATAATTCCTCAATGGGTTTCTGTTATTTTTTGATGCATTAGGCCAGTTTCAGATGAATGTGTTCACTGTGTAAAACATGCTCTGTTGGAGAGCATGATTTCCCAAATTGAACTCTGCTCCTTTGAGTGGACTAGACATCATTATTAGAGATGAGCGTTTTAAAAAATTCGATTTGGTCGCTTCTCGGAATCTCTCCAAAAAATTTGCTTTGTCATAAATTAATTTGTCATGAAGCGTGTTAAATCAGGTCTATCTCTGCCTGCAGTTAAACTTTAGAGAAAATGTATCTCGTGTACATCCCTGTTCAGTGCAGCAACATGCATAGCTAGTCCTTTCTGGTAGCGAAACAGTTGTTTTGCATCAAAATGATGGGCAGTTCACAAATATGGATGCTCATATTATAGTGCAGGCCATCAACAGTCCTAGCTAACCCCTAGCTAAACCAAATGAAAAGCATACAGCAGTCTTCTGCGCACCCCTGCAAGTGTCCCGATGACTCTTTTGTGGAACGATATAAGGACATGGAGGTAGCACCAATAAAGTAGTGGAGAAAAAAATTGTTCTTTTGATCTGTGTTGTGGCAGTGAGTGCAAACACATGCATTTGAATCCCAAATAGGGACACTAGTGGCCCTGTAACATAGTGGTGAGATTGGCAACAGCATGAAGAGTCACAATACAGGGAGTGCAGAATTATTAGGCAAGTTGTATTTTTGAGGATTAATTTTATTATTGAACAACAACCATGTTCTCAATGAACCCAAAAAACTCATTAATATCAAAGCTGAATATTTTTGGAAGTAGTTTTTAGTTTGTTTTTAGTTTTAGCTATTTTAGGGGGATATCTGTGTGTGCAGGTGACTATTACTGTACATAATTATTAGGCAACTTAACAAAAAACAAATATATACCCATTTCAATTATTTATTTTTACCAGGGAAACCAATATAACATCTCAACATTCACAAATATACATTTCTGACATTCAAAAACAAAACAAAAACAAATCAGTGACCAATATAGCCACCTTTCTTTGCAAGGACACTCAAAAGCCTGCCATCCATGGATTCTGTCAGTGTTTTGATCTGTTCACCATCAACATTGCGTGCAGCAGCAACCACAGCCTCCCAGACACTGTTCAGAGAGGTGGACTGTTTTCCCTCCTTGTAAATCTCACATTTGATGATGGACCACAGGTTCTCAATGGGGTTCAGATCAGGTGAACAAGGAGGCCATGTCATTAGATTTTCTTCTTTTATACCCTTTCTTGCCAGCCACGCTGTGGAGTACTTGGACGCGTGTGATGGAGCATTGTCCTGCATGAAAATCATGTTTTTCTTACCTTGCAGACTTCTTTCTGTACCACTGCTTGAAGAAGGTGTCTTCCAGAAACTGGCAGTAGGACTGGGAGTTGAGCTTGACTCCATCCTCAACCCGAAAAGGCCGCACAAGCTCATCTTTGATGATACCAGCCCAAACCAGTACTCCACCTCCACCTTGCTGGCGTCTGAGTCGGACTGGAGCTCTCTGCCCTTTACCAATCCAGCCATCTGGCCCATCAAGACTCACTCTCATTTCATCAGTCCATAAAACCTTAGAAAAATCAGTCTTGAGATATTTCTTGGCCCAGTCTTGATGTTTCAGCTTGTGTGTCTTGTTCAGTGGTGGTCGTCTTTCAGCCTTTCTTACCTTGGCCATGTCTCTGACTATTGCACACCTTGTGCTTTTGGGCACTCCAGTGATGTTGCAGCTCTGAAATATGGCCAAACTGGTGGCAAGTGGCATCTTGGCAGCTGCACGCTTGACTTTTCTCAGTTCATGGGCAGTTATTTTGCGCCTTGGTGTTTCCACACACTTCTTGCGACCCTGTTGACTATTTTGAATGAAACGCTTGATTGTTCGATGATCACGCTTCAGAAGCTTTGCAATTTTAAGAGTGCTGCATCCCTCTGCAAGATATCTCACTATTTTTGACTTTTCGGAGCCTGTCAAGTCCTTCTTTTGACCCATTTTGCCAAAGGAAAGGAAGTTGCCTAATAATTATGCACACCTGATATAGGGTGTTGATGTCATTAGACCACACCCCTTCTCATTACAGAGATGCACATCACCTAATATGCTTAATTGGTAGTAGGCTTTCGAGCCTATACAGCTTGGAGTAAGACAACATGCATAAAGAGGATGATGTGGTCAAAATACTCATTTGCCTAATAATTCTGCACGTAGTGTAGTGTCCCTGGAAGAGAGTGGTGAGGGTAGCAACAGTATAAAGAGTCACAATAGAGGCCTTGAAACAAAGTGATGAGGGTGGCAAGAGTATGCAGAGTCACAATAGTGGCCCCAGAACAGAGTGGTAAGGGTGGCAACAGCATGGAGAAAAACAATAGTGGCCCAAGAACAGAGTGCTAGAGGGTGGCAACAGCATAAAGAGTCACAATAGTGTTCCCGAAACAGAATGGTGAGCATAGCAACAGCATGAAGTGTCATAATAGTGGCCCTGGAACAGAGTGATGAGGGTGGCAACAGCATGCAGAGTCACAATAGTGGCCCAGGAACAGAGTGGTAAGGGTGGCAACAGCATGTCACAGTAGTGGCCCCAGAACAGAGTGGTACGAGTGGCAACAGCATGAAAAGTCACAATACTGGCCCCCTAACAAAGTGGTGAGGGTGACAGCAGCATGAAGAGTCACAATAGTGACCCCCGGAACAGAGTGAGGATGGGGGGCAAAAGCAGTAGCAGTAACAGAACAAGATGGTGACAGATCACTGTAGGAGCAAATGGCAGTAGAGGCAGCAGGCGTGTGGCACAGGTGGGTGTCAGAATAGTGGCATCAGCACATGGGAAGAAGTAACGGGCAATTTGTCACAATATTCCTGTGTGGCAGCACACTATAGTCAGATCATTACTGCCATCAGCAGCAACTTAAGTCTTGAGTCTCTGAAACCACCCAGCAGCAGCAGGACATGGAGCAGAATCTCAGCCAGCAGGTGGTAGCATACTTGGACTGCACCCTGTCACCTCAGATCCAAGATCCCCTGGACTACTGGTCAACCAAACTTGAATTCTGGCAGGAACTGGCTGAGTTTGCCCTGGGCAAGTTTTCCTGTCCGGCAAGTAGTGTGGCATAAGAGCAGCTGTTTAGTGGGGCTGGGGGCATAGATACCCCCAAAGACAACTTGCCTTTCAACACAAAATATTGAGAGCCTAAACTTTATAAAGATGAATCAGGCATGGATCAACCAGGATTTCCAGACACCGGTGCCTGATACAAAAGACTAAATCATTCTGGCAGTAATGATCTGATTGTAGTGTGCTGCCACACCGGAACATTATGACAAATTGCCACTATTCTGATGCTGTCACCCACCTGATGCCACGTGCCTGCTGTCTCTACTGCCATCTATCCCTACTGTGATCTGCCACCATCTTGTGCTGTTACTGCCACTGCTGTTGCCCCTCCCCTACTTTGTTCCGTGGCCACTATTGTAACTCTTCATGCTGTTGCCACCCTCACTAGTCTGTTATGGGGCCACTAGTGTCTCTGTTTGGCCATGTTGACATGACCATAAGATAAATCAGAAGAACTTAAAAAGAAGAACTGAAAAATAACAAAAAAGGGGTCCTGTCCTTTAAGTGTCCATAAGGCCTCTGTCACACGGTCAGTATTTTGCACCAGAATTTGATCATGATTTGGAAGCCCAAAGCAGGAATGGGTCCCAAAAAACCCAGAAGAAATGCAAATATTTCCATCATGTTATCTCTGTTTTAGACCCACTCCTGTTTTTGCCTTACAAATACTGATCAAATGCTGACCAAATACTGACAGTGTGAAGGCAGATGCTCAAACTTAAGGATCCACTTATTTTGTCCTGTTATTTTGAAAAACAAAGTAATGGCATCAGGAGGTACAGATCCCGCCGCACAGACTTAAAAAAGGAGCACCCTAGCTTTGAAACGCATTTTCACCCCTTATTCAAATAAAAATAATTGTCTACCATCCACTGAGGTCATGATTTTGCGCCAAGAAGTATCGAAATTTGTGGACTCCATTTGCCTTCTGTCAATTATATTATTTCTCTGGAGGACTGGCAATCCCACAAGTGAGGACTGAATGATACTGGCAGCACCGACCATCCTTTAATTACAACCAGCGTTGTGCCTACGTTTGCACAACACTGAAAGGTGCGCACAACTATCTCTACTTTTATCAACTGGTCAATACATACTACCCTATGAGCGCCTCTCCCATTTTTTATTTTTTTTTGCCATATATGCATTCTATGTCTATGGGATTCAAAAGCATGTGTTTACATTGCCATAACATGGATTAAAATAACCTTTTTTTCTCCACTTCTTTATTGGCGCTGCCTCCATGTTCTTATTTTGTTCCATTGGGACACCCGTGTGTTTTTTTCTGAAACTGGCTTTATTCTATGTGAGGTTTTATATATGTATTAGAGTACATAGAGATCATAATGTTGCTATGATCTTACAAAATCTAAACTGGAATACACAAAATCTTGCAGAATAACAATTTTAGCTCTAGATTATCCCACATAATGTCAGTAACTTTATCTTACTTTATACATCTCAATCCGTTTCACAACTTAATTTTGTATTTATTTGTAATAATAATTTGGTAATTATTTTGTAATTTTCTAGTTTGGTGGGTGATTTCTCTCTAAATTTGATACATAATTTCTAGGGATTGCAAAAAACATGTATAATTTGTCTTTGCTGCTTATAATGTCTTGGAGCTGAATCAGAAATGCCTACAGGGAAAGCCATGTTCACTGTCCAGAGCCTTCCAGCTTCTAAATGCTGCATAGATTTGTATAAGGTGAAAGCAATGACATTGTGTGTGACCCCATTAATGTTATGTGATGGAACACTTAGAATAGAGTGGAGCACTATTAGAGTAAGAAGATAGAAAAAGATTATACTGATGAATAGACTTGAAGAACTTTTTGCAATTTTCGCAAATATGTTATCAAGCTCTTATGTTTTTTGTATCTCTGGTTTTATTTCTGTGGTGTAAAATGCTGATCCAACCTGACAGATGCAAAGGCATCCCTCTGTGTGCCTTGTAACGATATTATTCCTTCAGATTACATAAAGCCAGAATATCTCCTTGTGCCCATGGACAGAACAAATACATTTGGCTGTTATCCAAGTCTGAAGCTGAGGCTAAGAGAGAAGTGTCTGTATTTTACATGCAGCCTTTGTATATACGTATTTGTGCTGCTTATTAAAGCTGTCTCTTTTCCACAATTTAAACCAGGATTCTGTGTACTAAACAACTTTTTCTTAGGCATACTTGAAACATTGATTATTTTAACTGTTTGCTTAGAAAAGAAACATACAGTTCTTCATAACAATGTGTTTTATTGCTGGTTTCTGTATACTATAAGGCAAGCAATATTGGGAAAGTACTTGCAAGGAAGTAACACTAAAAACAAAAAATTACATACTGTAGTTGGCAATTCCCTCCAGTCCAGGGAGGAAGTATCATACTGAGAGCCTGATACTTGAGGGGAACCAGAATTATCTGTCACATACCAAAACACCAGTATTACAAATGGCACATGGTACAGTAGGTGCATTGCTGTCCAGGAACATTCAGGTATACCTCTACAGTATGTTCATAAATTACTTGGTCTGAAGACCTCATCATTGTTCTTTAGATTATGACACTTTCAGAAAAAGTATGATATGTTCACTTTCAGAAAAAGTATGATATGTTCACTTTCTAACCTCTTCAACTCACCTCTTCTCCTATCCGACCACAATCTACTTACATGATTTTCCGTTCTTTAGCTACCCTCCCCAGTCCACAAATTAGCACACCTTGCTGGAACCTTAAAGGATAACGGTCATGTTTTAATCAAAAAATCAATTTTAGCATATGTTACTGCTGCAGAAGCATTATGCATAAAGCAATCTTTAGTTTCTTCACATACCACTGTTTTCCTTGAGTTTTTGTCTTAGTTACGGTTGTTTGAACATTTACAATATGAGGACCTTCTCAAGATGGCTCCTTTGCCAGTTCTCTGAGGCCAAAACTGCTTTCCCTCACTTCCCATACACACTTGCTGTAGCCAGCAGCTGCCTGTCAGCCAATCAGATTAGATTGCTAATAGACTTCTATTAGGACGGAAAGCAAGCGGAATGCCTTCTTAAAGGCTTCAGTTTTGCATTCTGTCTGGGCATTCCGTTATTTTCCGTTATAACCATGTTATAATGGAAAGACATAATGGAATCCCTAACGCTAGTGTGAACCCACCCTCAGGGTGCATTCTCATCACCATTTAGCTTTCCGTTCTTTTGATCCGTCAGAAGAAGAGAAAGAGAAAAAAACAGGATCCTGTACAAAAACGGATCCTGTTGCATCAGTTGTCATCCGTTTGAGCCATTTCCGTCAGAGATATTTTTTAGACGGAAACAAAAGTACTGCATGCAGGACTTTTTCCCCTTCTAAAAGACAGATCTCAGGCGGAAATGGCTAAATGGATGACAACTGATGCAACAAGATCCGTTTTTTTTACAGGATCCTGTTTTTTGCTATCTCTCTTCGGGTCCATTCACACATCTGTGTGCGTTTTGCGGATCCACGGGTCCCCGGATCCGCAAAACACGGACAGCGGCAATGGGCGTTCCGCATTTTGCGGACCGCACATTGCCGACACTAAGAGAATATGCCTATTCTTGTCCGCTATTGCATGCTTATAATGGAAAATAGCGGAATCCATAAGACGGAAGTCAAAACGGAAGCCTTTAAGAGGCATTCCGTTTTGATCAGTTTTAATAGAAGTCTATGGAAATTATAACGGATCCATCTGGTTCATGTTATGCAAGACACAAAACAAAGTCCTGTCGACAGGACTTTTTTCTCCGTTCTGCATAACGGAAATGGAACGGAACTTCTATTAAGACGGAAATGCCTTTTAAAGGCTTCCGTTTTGCATTCCTTTATAATACAAGTCTATGGGCAGCATAACAAATCCGTCCTTCCGTCTTATGGATTCCTTTATTTTCCATTTTAATTATAACCATGTTATAATGGAAAGCCATAACCGAATCCTGAACACAGATGTGAACCCACCCTTAGAAGTAGATTTTCTGTGGACTCTGGTATATTAGGTGGCTTATAATAAACTCCTATTAGTATTTTATTATTGTTTTTTCTTCATTTTTTTCTACCCACAGTGACTCCACATGTTCATGTCCCTCTCTTATATCTTCTCGGACTGTAGGCTTTAGACAGGACTTTACATAATGGCAAACCCCTCCCTCTCTCCAGTTTTGATGATCCTTTCTAAACGAACTGTAACCCTGTACTTTAACCGCCCAGTCAGCTATCATCGAACCATGTCTCAGTTATTCCCACTATGTCATAGTCCTCCTCACACATCACTAATTCCAGTTCTCCAGTTTTATTAGTCAGGCTTCTGGCATTAGTATACTTACAATTAAGAGGTTTATGTATATTTTTTACCCTACACCTTTCCTTATGAACTGTTTTAGTCCCTCCTTCCATTCCTCCACCAGTTCCATTACCTCTCCCCAGGTCTTTATCTGCACTATATTCCCCTATAACATAATTACCCTCCCCCACTCCCTAGTTTAAACACTCCTCCAACCTGCTAGCCATCTTCTCCCCCAAAACAGCTGCCCCTTCCCCATTGAGTAGCAACCCATACCTATGATGGAGTCTGTAGCCGACCAAGAAGTCGGCCCAGTTCTCCAGGAACCCAAACCCCTCCTTTCTACACCAGTTCTTGAGCCACTTGTTAACCTCCCTAATCTCCCACTGCCTTTCTTGTGTGGCTTGTGGTACAGGCAGTATTTCGGAAAACACTACCTTTGAGGTCCTTGCCCTAAGCTTGTGACCTAAATCCCTAAAATCATTTTTAGGACTCTCCACCTACCTCTAATTTTGTCATTTGTTCCGATATTGACCATGACTGCTAGATCTTCTCCAGCCCTTCCCAGTAATCTGTCAACTCGATCTGTGATGTGTCAAACTCAAGCACCAAGAAGACAATACACCGTTCGACGATCTGTACCCCTAATAATTGAGTCTCCCACTACTAGCACCTGTCTGGCCTGCCCTGCTGTCCTGGTCCCCTTGTCACGAGGGTGTCAAGAGCCACGTCTGACTCCGTTATACCCGGGGTCAGGAAGTCGCAGCGGGTGGCTGCGCGCTCTATGCCTAAAGATCACGGTGTTTCTTAGTGTTTGTTTTCTGTGTTTGCCTTGCTATCCTTTTTGTCTCACTCAGGGATCCGTAGCTTCTCCTCCTCAGCTGTTTCTTGTCTGCCACTCCCAAACTCCTTATATTCTCCTCTCACACTTCTCTTGTTGCCAGTTATAGAGCTTCCTGCCTGGACATCTATACTGACCCACTGGAGCTGAGAATCTGGTTGTTGTTCCAGAGTGCTACCCTCCGGATCCCTGTTGGGCTTTTGTTGTCTCCTGTTGTTGCCCACCTGGGATTATATGTTTAGTTTGTATTGTCTGTCCTCCCCTTGGTGTTTTCCTCTAGAGCTAGTGGTGCGGACTAGTGTTCCCACCGCCCTGTTCACTATCTAGGGCTCATCCTAGGGAAAGCCAGGGTTTTAGGCACGTGATCGGCGTACGGGTGAGGAACCCGTCTAGGGACGACAGGGCAGCCAGGTGCCAGACGCAAGGTGAGTCAGGGGTCACCACCTTCCCTCTCACTAGGGCAGGGCCTCCCTCTGTTCCTCCCTCCGTGTCACGTATGTGACAGTTACGCCGATCGTGATATTATAACTGGCCCTTATTTTTTGAGGGAAAAAAAAAAAAAAAAAAAAAATTATTTAATTTTTTTTTCTCTACTTAGAATCCAATATGGATCCTATTGCTGCTTTGGCAAAACAGCTTCAAGGCCTGTCTTTGGAGGTGGCAGGATTGAAGGCGTCTGTCCTCCAACAGCAGCAGCAAATGCAGCAGACCGTAAG
Organism: Bufo gargarizans; assembly: GCF_014858855.1. Lineage (NCBI taxonomy): Eukaryota > Metazoa > Chordata > Amphibia > Anura > Bufonidae > Bufo > Bufo gargarizans. The sequence continues at coordinate 166,556,898 of NC_058080.1, forward strand.
CCCAGCGGTTGCTATGGGTAACCAGGTTGTTACAGAACCCAAGGTTGTTCTTCCTGACAGATTCTCTGGGGGAAGGGACAAATTTGTGTTGTTCCGTGAGGCCTGCAAATTATATTTTAAGCTGCGCCCTTACTCCTCAGGTAATGAAGAACAGCGGGTGGGGATTGTTATTTCCCTGCTTCAGGGGGACCCGCAATCCTGGGCGTTCTCGTTACCCCCTGGTTCCCAGGCTCTCCGGTCAGTGGAGGGATTTTTTGGGGCTTTGGGTCTCATATATGATGACCCTGACCGTGTCGCCCTGGCTGAGTCGAAGTTACGGAGACTCCTACAAGGAGATCGGCCAGCAGAGGAATATTGCTCAGAGTTCCGCAGGTGGGCTACGGATACTCAGTGGAACGACCCGGCTCTCAGGAGTCAGTTCTGCTCTGGGTTATCTGAAAGGGTTAAGGATGCGCTGGCGCTGTATGAGACTCCCCTTTCCCTTGATGCTGTTATGTCCCTCTCTATCAGGATAGATAGACGTCTTAGGGAGAGATCGAAAATTCCTGAGCAATCGGTAACCTCTCCCAAGCAGCAGTTAGTCTGTAGGGACTTGGATGAGCCTATGCAGCTAGGAGGAACTTCTCGTCAGGTCCGTCCTCCTGAGGTTCGCCGTAGGTGGGGGGCTTGTTTTTTCTGTGGGGGGAAGGGTCATTTCATTAATGTCTGTCCCTCCTTTCCCAAAAACAAAAGACCGTCGGAACTACTAACCCCAGGCTGTGCGGAGGATGTCAGCCGGGGGGTATACGTTTCCTCCATACGAACATCTCAATTTGTGTTGCCAGCGGTTATTGTTTTTGGTGTTAAGACGGAGTCTATTTCTTTTTTTCTAGACAGTGGTGCAGGGGTAAATTTGATAGATGCCCATTTTGCCCGCACTATGGGTTTGTCTCTCTGTACGCTGCAGAGACCCATTCCCATATTCGCTATTGACTCTGCTCCTCTGTCTCAGAGAAACCTCACTCACGTTGTCCATAACTTACATCTTCGGGTAGGGGACCACCATAAGGAGCGTCTTTCATGTTACGTTCTGGAGGGCCTTCCCTCTCCTGTGGTATTGGGTCTTCCCTGGTTGGTAGCGCACAATCCAGTGGTGGATTGGCAGGCCAGGGAGATATTGGAGTGGAGTGAGCATTGCAGAGAGAATTGCTTAAATAACAATTGCTTAATCGCCTCCATAGCTTCCCTACCTACATTTATTTCGGACTTTGAGGACGTTTTTTCTGAAAAGGGTTGTCAGAAGCTACCACCTCATCGTCCTTATGATTGCCCGGTTAACCTGATTCCCGGTGCAAAATTACCCAAGTCCAGGTTGTATAATCTTTCGGGTCCCGAGAGACAAGCCATGAAAGATTATATCTCCGAGAGTCTGGCCAAGGGACACATCAGACCCTCTTCTTCACCCGTGGCTGCAGGGTTTTTCTTTGTTAAAAAGAAAGATGGGGGCCTGCGTCCTTGCCTAGATTTCCGTGAGCTAAACCGGATAACCGTCCGAGACCCATACCCTCTTCCTCTCATTCCTGACCTTTTTAATCAGATTGCGGGTGCTAGGTGGTTCTCCAAACTTGATCTTAGGGGGGCCTACAATCTGATTCGTATCAAGGAAGGGGATGAGTGGAAGACAGCTTTTAACACCCCTGAGGGGCATTACGAAAATTTAGTCATGCCTTTCGGTCTGACCAATGCCCCTGCTGTCTTCCAACATTTCGTTAATGATATTTTTAGTCATCTCATCGGCAGGTTTGTAGTCATATACCTAGATGATATCTTAATTTATTCGGCTGATCTGAAAACACATGAAGTACATGTCAGGCAAGTACTGCAGGTCCTACGGACGAATAAATTATATGCGAAAATTGAAAAATGTGTCTTCGCCGTTCAGGAAATACAATTCCTGGGATATCTATTATCTGCTTCAGGTTTCCGTATGGATCCTGGGAAGGTCCAGGCAATTTTAGATTGGGATCTTCCTGAGAACCTTAAAGCTCTACAACGGTTTTTGGGTTTCGCAAATTTCTACAGAAAGTTTATTAAAAATTATTCAGTGATCGTTAAACCCCTTACTGACATGACTAGGAAGGGGACTGATTTTTCTAAATGGTCTGACGCCGCTAAAATTGCATTTTCCTCTCTAAAAGAGAGATTTACCTCGGCACCTGTTCTAATTCAACCTGATGTCTCCCAGCCTTTTATTGTTGAAGTTGATGCGTCGGAGGTGGGAGTGGGGGCTGTATTGTCTCAGGGTCCGTCTCCTGGCAAATGGCGTCCTTGCGCTTTCTTTTCCAAAAAATTATCTGCAGCAGAAAAGAACTATGATATTGGAAATAGGGAACTGTTGGCGATTAAACTGGCGTTTGAAGAGTGGCGTCACTTCTTAGAGGGAGCAATCCACCCCGTCACGGTAATTACGGATCACAAAAACCTTCTGTACCTAGAATCGGCTAAGCGTCTCACCCCTAGACAAGCTAGGTGGTCGCTATTCTTTACCAGATTTAACTTTGTAATCACCTATCGTCCTGGGGCAAAAAATACCAAGGCAGACGCATTGTCTCGTAGTTTCCCTGGAGGGGGTAATGTTAGTGATCCGGTACCTATTTTACAAAGAGGAGTGGTTGTCTCGGCTGTACACTCTGTTCTAGAGGGAAAGATGTTAGAGGCCCAGGGGGACGCCCCGGCCTCTTGCCCCTCAGAGAAATTGTTTGTACCGTTAAACCTGCGTCTTGAGTTATTGAAGGAACATCATAATTCGGCACTTGCTGGGCACCCAGGTAGTAAAGCAACCTTGGAGCTATTGTCTCGTCGTTTTTGGTGGCCAAGGTTGCGTCAGGATGTAATAGATTTCGTGTCTACTTGTTCTACTTGTGCACGCGCGAAAGTCTCTCATACACGTCCAGCAGGGTCTTTATTGCCACTTTTCATCCCCAATAGACCATGGACACATCTATCAATGGATTTCATCACTGACTTACCTTTGTCTGCAGGTAAAACAGTTATCTTGGTAGTAGTAGACAGGTTTAGCAAAATGGTACACTTTATTGCGCTACCCGCACTTCCTAATGCTAAGACTCTTGCTCAGGTGTTTATCAGTGAAATCGTGAAGCTTCACGGGGTCCCTTCCGATGTGGTTTCGGATCGGGGAACCCAGTTTATTTCTAAGTTTTGGAAAGCTTTTTGTACCCGTTTAGGGGTACACTTATCCTTTTCCTCAGCTTTCCATCCTCAGTCGAATGGACAGACTGAGCGTACCAACCAAAACCTAGAAACATATTTAAGGTGTTTTGCGTCTGAAAACCAAGAGGTGTGGTCATCATATTTACCGTTAGCCGAGTTTGCCATAAATAATCGCCGTCAGGAATCCACTGGCAAGTCACCATTTCTTGGTGCATACGGTTTTCATCCCCAATTTTGTACTTTCAAAGAGGGGGGGTCTTCTGGGGTTCCCGAAGAGGAACGGTTTTCTTCATCTCTTTCATCGGTATGGCAGAAGGTGCAAGCTAACTTGAAAAATATGAGTGGTAAATACAAATGCATGGCCGATAAGAAACGGTCGCCAGGTCCGGACCTAGGAGTGAATGACTATGTGTGGTTGTCTACTAGGAATATTAAGTTGAAGGTTCCCTCTTGGAAACTGGGTCCTAGGTTCATTGGTCCTTATAAAATTGTAGCCGTCATTAACCCTGTGGCTTTTCGCCTGGAGTTACCTCAGACTTTTAAGATCCATAACGTCTTCCATAAGTCGTTGCTCAAGAAGTATGTTCCACCTCTAGAACCATCACCGCTGCCACCTCCTCCTGTTGTTGTGGATGGTAATCTGGAGTTTCAAATATCCAGAATTGTTGATTCTCGTCGGGTCCGCCGCTCTCTTCAGTATCTGGTGCATTGGAGGGGTTACGGTCCCGAGGAAAGAATGTGGGTTCCAGCGTCAGAGGTAAACGCCAACAGGTTGATTCAGGCTTTCCATGTCTCTCATCCGGAGAGACCTGGTCCTGAGTGTCCGGAGGCCCCTCGTGAAAGGGGGGGTACTGTCACGAGGGTGTCAAGAGCCACGTCTGACTCCGTTATACCCGGGGTCAGGAAGTCGCAGCGGGTGGCTGCGCGCTCTATGCCTAAAGATCACGGTGTTTCTTAGTGTTTGTTTTCTGTGTTTGCCTTGCTATCCTTTTTGTCTCACTCAGGGATCCGTAGCTTCTCCTCCTCAGCTGTTTCTTGTCTGCCACTCCCAAACTCCTTATATTCTCCTCTCACACTTCTCTTGTTGCCAGTTATAGAGCTTCCTGCCTGGACATCTATACTGACCCACTGGAGCTGAGAATCTGGTTGTTGTTCCAGAGTGCTACCCTCCGGATCCCTGTTGGGCTTTTGTTGTCTCCTGTTGTTGCCCACCTGGGATTATATGTTTAGTTTGTATTGTCTGTCCTCCCCTTGGTGTTTTCCTCTAGAGCTAGTGGTGCGGACTAGTGTTCCCACCGCCCTGTTCACTATCTAGGGCTCATCCTAGGGAAAGCCAGGGTTTTAGGCACGTGATCGGCGTACGGGTGAGGAACCCGTCTAGGGACGACAGGGCAGCCAGGTGCCAGACGCAAGGTGAGTCAGGGGTCACCACCTTCCCTCTCACTAGGGCAGGGCCTCCCTCTGTTCCTCCCTCCGTGTCACGTATGTGACAGTTACGCCGATCGTGATACCCCTGCTTACTGAAGCTGACATTCCCCTGACTGGCAGAGTAAATGTCTGGCTGCAGCAGTGCTCTCCCTGAACTGACATCCCCCTCATCTGCCAACCTTGCAAACTTGTTGGGGTCAGATCAGGGCTACCCTCCCTGGCATTCTTCCTTCCCCCCCACTTTCTAATTTTTATCCAGTTAGCTACCTAACTTTCCTGAGCCTCCATGCTACCACCCTCCTCTATATCTACCCTATATAGTTCCTGCTCAGTGAGCAGCAAACTCTGTTCCAAATTTCCAATGCTTCTCAGTGTTGAAACTCGCCCGGTTAGATACACGATGAGCAATTCCAAATGGACAATTTGCTCACATTTTGAACAAAGATATGCACCCTCAAATGGCTGTTCCAAGACTGCATACATTAGACAGGATGTGCACTGGACTGCGCTGTCTATAATGGATCACATACTAAATGGGGATTACGCAAGAAAAGAGAAAAAATACAATATAGTGCAGTGATAAGAATTGAACTTACTGTAGTCCGCTCCTAAAGTCCCTGAAACTCAAGTCACGTAATCTTAAGTCACACACTTAATGCAAACACACACGAACGCTCACAAACTCATGTTGTTTGTCTGCTTGTATAAGTGCAGCTCCCAGACAGCTTCAAACCAGACTGCTTTTTTCCTCTGAATACACAACCCCAACTTGTTACCACCCCTCTGTACCCTTACTGCAGACTGCTAACAATTCATTCATAACTTCTAGTAGAAATAATAAAGGAATGACACAACATAGAGTCAAAGGAATAGGTGCTCCAGAATTGTTATTACACAGGGAATGCATGAAGCTATTAAAACATGACAAGGCATGTCGGGAGTGGTGAAAGGACCACTTTAAACATTTTAACTTTCGCTCACTTTCTGACTCTCTTCTGCCACTCTCTACCATATGTTCCCTCCATGATGCAGAAGCAGAACACTACTTTGAATAAAACCACAATAACTACAGCTTCCCCCCCCCCCTCCCACACACACACACACACACACACACACACACATATAACAAAGCTAAATAGGCAACCTTGATACACATGTCTGACTAAAGAATGCTGGAAGATTTTTTTTTTAACATATACAAATAATTGCATCTCACTTTCAAGTCCACACTTTCAACTTTGTACTCCATCCTCTGGTGTCCCCTCCCTCACTGCTCATTTAAACTGAAGACTTTACCACATACTTTAAACAAACGATTAACAAGTACAACATCAGTAAAAGCTTCAGTCTACAGTCCCTGCAGCCTCTCTACACAACTATTAAGTCCTCTTCCCCCAAAGCGGCTTCTACACCTTTACAGTAGAAACAATGTCCTCCCTACTCTCCAGTTCACTCTCACCACCTGTGAATTTGATCTGATTCTATTCTACCTCATCCTCAATCTCAACCTCACCACAATTTGTTCTCAATCCTAACCCGTCTCTTCAACTTTACATTAACCACTGGGGTTACTACTCTCATATGCCTCAAAGCTACTTGAACATAGTTACATAGTTAATACAGTTGAAATAAGACATAAGTCCATCAAGTTCAACCAAGGGATAGGTGGGGACGCGAATCCCAGAAGGAAGTGAGACTCAGATTTCTACAGATATTCATAAACTTTAATGTCATTTACTTTCAAGAATTCATCTAAACCCTTTTTAAAACTGTCTACTATTCCTGCTGTGACCACGTCCTGAGAAAGTCTATTCCACAGATTCACAGTTTTTACATTAAATAAGCTTTGACGCTTTATGGCCCATTTATACATTTGTATAGGTTAATCATGTCCCCCATTGGATATATCTTCTCAAGACTAAATCAATTTAAATATTTTAATCTTTCTTCATAACTAAGACCCTCCAAGCCCCTTATCAGTTTAGTTGCTCTCCTCTGTACTTTTTCCAGTTGTAAAGCAGCCTTTCTATGGACTGGTGCCCAGAACTGAACTGCATATTCCAGATGAGGCTCCATCAATGCTTTGTAAAGTGGTAGTAATCCCTGCCCTGCGAGTCAATGCCTCGTTTAATGCATGACAACATCCTGGTAGCCTTAGAAGCAGCTGATTGACATATTATGCTGTTATTTAATCTACCGTCTACAAGGACACCCAAATCCTTCTCTATAAGTGACTATACCAGTGTTACGTTGTTGTAGAAAAGGGTCGGCACTGCCAGAGCGGTTGCGGTGCACGTGTCAATAGGCGGGCGTCCCAACTTGCGATATAGAGAAGGAAGACCGGCACTCGCCTTGATTTTCCAATGCAATTTTTTCAGTCACATATTATATAGCATAGTGACGCGTTTCAGCACACACTCGTGCTTTCTTCAGACTGTATGATACATCCTATCATTGTGTCTTTTATACAATCAAGTAACAAACAAACGGAACTGACGTCATAATATAAGGCTCCTCCCACATGGAAGCCGATACAGATCGTATAGTGTAAATACTATAGAACATAGGAAACAATGTAGAGCGGTCAAAATTCAGGTCCGCTGAAAACAAAACATGAATTAGAGTGTAAATATAATTATTATGCAAAAGTCAATAAGAGCTAGATAAAGCCAGAAATATTATAGTCACGATTAAGTCCTCTTGGGTCCACCGTTTGTAGCCGGTGGATCCAATACGCTTCTCTCTTTAGAAGCAGTTTGTTTCTATCACCCCTGCAGCGGGGTAATGGCACATTTTCTATAACCTGAAATCGCAACTGGGATATTGCATGTCGTTTCTCATGGAAATGATAAGGTAAAGGGAGCAGTAAGTTCTCAGTGCGGATAGTGGATTTATGCTTACTTAATCTGTCTTTTATCCGCATTGAGGTTTCCCCTACATAAAGTAACTACATTGTTTCCTATGTTCTATAGTATTTACACTATACGATCTGTATCGGCTTCCATGTGGGAGGAGCCTTACATTATGACGTCAGTTCCGTTTGTTTGTTACTTGATTGTATAAAAGACACAATGATAGGATGTATCATACAGTCTGAAGAAAGCACGAGTGTGTGCTGAAACGCGTCACTATGCTATATAATATGTGACTAAATAAATTGCATTGTAAAATCAACACGAGTGCCGGTCTTCCTTCTCTATATCCCAGTGTTACATCCCCTAGGACATATGAAGCACAGAGATTATTACTACCAAGATGCATAACTTTACATTTATCCACCATGAACTTCATTTGCCAAGTTGATGCCCAATCACTTCAGTGTTCATGTCAGCTTGTATTTTATGGACATCTTCCATAGACTGCACAGTACTACATAGCTTAGTGTCATCTGCAAAAATAGAAATTGTGCTATTAATCCTGTCAACTAAATCATTATTAAATAATAGAGGACCCAGCACTGAACCTTGGGGTACACCACTTATGACCTGGGACCATTCTGAATAGGAATCATTGACCACAACTTTCTGGACCCGGTCTTTCAGCTATTTTTTAATCCAATTACAGATTGTACTTTCCAAGCCTATAGACCTTACTTTACATATTAAACTTCTATGAGGGACAGTATCAAAAGCCTTTGCAAAATCCAGAAGCACTACATCCACAGCTGCCCCTCTGTCCAGGCTACTACTCACCTCATAAAAACAAATCAGGTTAGTCTAACAATTTCTGTCCTTGGTAAACCCATGTTGGTTATCACTTTCAATATTATTTACAGTCACATACCTCTGAATATAGTCCCTTAACAATCCTTCAAACATTTTCCCACAACAGAAGTTAAACTAACTGGTCTATAATTACCTGTGGAGGATCTAGATTTTTTTTTATATGGGCACCACATTTGCCTTGTGCGAAACACTTGGCACTGCTAACTGACAAAATTACTCTTTTCACCTCCTCCTTGACCTGCCCTCTGGCTTTGACACAGTTGACCACTCCCTTCTGTTACAAACTCTTTCATATCTTGGAATCACAGACTTGGATCCTGCAATGTCTATCTGCTGTATCCTCCTTCTTCTCCTCTCGCTTTCTAAAACTTAACTTGGAGAAAACAGAATTTATTATCATTCCCCCATCTCACTCAGCCCCTCTCACAACAAACCAATCTATCACAGGCAATGGCTGAACCCTCTCCCCAGACAGGGATTTGAAAAAATACATGTACACACCCTATTGATCTCTGGCTAAAGCCTGTATTACACCTGACGTTCTTCTGGCAGATGATCACTAACAAGTGTTCATATGGACACTCATTAACGATCATCTTGCAGTGTGATACTGACACCGATACCCTGATGAATGAGCTTGTTCATCAGGCAATCCAAATCTTTTGACATGTTAAAAAATTATTGTTTGTAGGTGGCAGATCGAAGTGTCTAGTAGTGTTGAGCACAAAAATTTTAATTGCAACATAGTGTTGAGCGCAAATGTTCTAAACGCAAATTTTTATAGCGAATATTGGCACTTAGAGAATTTGCGAGGATCTAGAATATACTGCTATAAGTATTTTCCTACCTATCATTAATATTTTATTTTTAATATAAATCATTACCTATAACTCACAATAAACAACATATAACAGACAATCACACAAAGGCTGTATGCCAAAAGTCAGGTAACAACATATCCATGAGACAGGTACAGTCAGCATACCTTGCAATGGATATAGAAAAACCAGCACTCACTCATGTGCACGCTGCACGGGAGAGGACGTCAATCCACAGCAATATGAAAAAGAGATCCCAGCAGTCGTGTCTTGATGCAAATCAGATATCTTTTATTCCATAAACGAAAATAGTCCTATAACCAGGACGCGTTTCGGCGGTGTGCCTTCATCAACAGGTATATCCAAATACAATCTTAACAAACTGTATATACTCTACAGTCACCACCCACAGGGGCAAAAGGTCCATCCCATAAGGGGAATGGCCACGAAAACACAGGTGTAATCAATTTGATATTGAACAAGCCAAAAAAGCAAAAAGACAAAAAGCATCTACAGTGGGATGCGAAAGTTTGGGCAACCGTGTTAATCGTCATGATTTTCCTGTATAAATCGTTGGTTGTTACAATAAAAAATGTCAGTTAAATATATCATATAGGAGACACACACAGTGATATTTGAGAGTGAAATGAAGTTTATTGGATTTACAAAAAGTGTGCTATAATTGTTTAAACAAAATTAGGCAGGTGCATAAATTTGGGCACTGTTGTCATTTTATTGATTCCAAAACCTTTAGAACTAATTATTGGAACTCAAATTGGCTTGGTAAGCTCAGTGACCCCTGACCTACATACACAGGTGAATCCAATTACGAGAAAGAGTATTTAAGGGGGTCAATTGTAAGTTTCCCGCCTCTTTTAATTAAAAGGACCTTGACCTGAAGACAAAGATTGTTCACCATCATGGTTTAGGGGAAGGATACAGAAAGCTGTCTCAGAGATTTCAGCTGTCTGTTTCCACCGTTAGAAAGATATTGAGGAAATGGAAGACCACAGGCTCAGTTCAAGTTAAGGCTCGAAGTGGCAGACTAAGAAAAATCTCGGATAGATAGAAGCGACGAATGGTGAGAACAGTCAGAGTCAACCCACAGACCAGCACCAAAGACCTACAACATCATCTTGCTGCAGATGGAGTCACTGTGCATCGTTCAACCATTCGGCGCACTTTACACAAGGAGATGCTGTATGCGAGAGTGATGCAGAGGAAGCCTTTTCTCTGCCCACAGCACAAAAAGTGCCGCTTGAGGTGGGCTAAAGCACATTTTGACAAGCTGGCTTCATTTTGGAATAAGGTGCTGTGGACTGATGAAACTAAAATTGAGTTCTTTGGCCATAACAAGGGGCGTTATGCATGGAGGAAAAATACCACAGCATTCCAATAAAAACACCTGCTACCTACAGTAAAATATGGTGGTGGTTCCATCATGCTGTGGGGCTGTGTGGCCAGTGCAGGGACTGGGAATCTTGTCAAAGTTGAGGAACGCATGGATTCCACTCAGTATCAGCAGATTCTGGAGACCAATGTCCAGGAATCAGTGACAAAGCTGAAGCTGCACCGGGGCTGGATCTTTCAACAAGACAACGACCCTAAACACTGCTCAAAATCCACTAAGGCATTTATGCAGAGGAACAAGTACAACATTCTGGAATGGCCATCTCAGTCCCCAGACCTGAATATAATTGAAAATCTGTGGTGTGACTTAAAGAGAGCTGTCCATGCTTGGAAGCCATCAAACCTGAATGAACTAAAGATGTTTTGTAAAGAGGAATGGTCCAAAATACCTTCAACCAAAATCCAGACTCTCATTGGAACCTACAGGAAGCGTTTAGAGGTTGTAATTTCTGCAAAAGGAGGATCTACTAAATGATATATTCAACTGACATTTTTTATCGTAACAACCAACGATTTATACAGGAAAATCATGACGATTAACAAGGTTGCCCAAACTTTCGCATCCCACTGTAGATAGATATTCTATCTTACATTTGTAGACAATTCTCTTGTGCAATGTTCAGATATTCAACGTCTGAAAAATAGATAATAAATGTATTGTAAATACATAACAAAATTGTTCCTTTATAAATGCATGACCTCATATTCCCTATTGAGGCCTCTAGGGTGCAATGTGTCCAACGTGTGGATCCAAAAGGCTTCCCTCCGTAACAACATCTTTTTGATGTCACCCCCCCTCCGTGGTCTGGTCACCTGCTCTATAACCTGAAATTTCAGCTGGGTAATAGAGTGTCTACATTTTTCAAAATGGCTTGGTATGGATAATAACAGGTTTTTGGTTCTAATAGTCGATTTATGCTTATTAATTCTGTCCCTCACTGCCTGCATTGTCTCACCAATGTACAACAGACCACAAGGGCATTTGTCTTTTTGCTTTTTTAGCTTGTTCATTATCAAATTGATTACACCTGTGTTTTCGTGGCCATTCCCCTTATGGGATGGACCTTTTGCCCCTGTGGGTGGTGACTGTGGAGTATATATAGTTTGTTAAGATTGTATTTGGATATACCTGTTGATGAAGGCACACCGCCGAAACGTGTCCTGGTTATAGGACTATTTTCGTTTATGGAATAAAAGATATCTGATTTGCATCAAGACACGACTGCTGGAATCTCTTTTGTATACAGCATGCCTTGCAATGGCAGCCTTGTGTGCAATAAGACATTCAAGACCAGCTCTCATCTGACTGAGAGTAAGTAAGCCTCAAAGTTGCTTGATTTTTGTTGGATAGCTTGGGTGACTTGCGCACCTAGATCATTATCATTAGTGTTGATCACGAATATTCGAATTGCAAATTTTTATCGCAAATATCAACACTTCGAGAATTTGCGAATATTTAGAATATAGTGATATATATTCGTAACTTTTAATATTTGAGATTTTTTTAAATCAGTACACATGATCCCTCCCTGCTTCTAGCTTGTGAGCCAATGAAAATGCTGCAAAATCTTTGACTTTAGGAGTAGTGTTGATTACGAATTTTCGTCATGCAAATTTTCGTAATGCTAATTTTTATTGCAAATTTTTCAATTGTTGATTTCTGCAATCAAGAAAATAATGACTGGAGATAACGAATTCTCAAATTCACGAATATATGGTGAATATTAATCCAAATATTCGAGAAATATTACAAATTTGAACATTGCCCCTGCCACTCATCACTAATTATCATTAGGGTGACAAAAATTGTAAATGTTTTTTTTTTTCGGATGCCAATGTTGTCCTAACATTTATATTCAATAACCTTTCTATACTGTTCTGTCGTGTAAACTTATTTGCATAAACATGGGCATATGGGAAAGACATGCAAATAGGGTTTCAGCTAAAAAACAAGGCAGATTCTGCGAATTTGCATGTCTTTCCCATATGTCCATGTCAATACAAATGAGTTTACATGTCAAAACAGTATAGAAAGGTTATTGAATATAAATGTTAGGACAATTTAAAAAGGTTTATACAGTCCTCCTAAGCAATCACCCTAATGATAATGATCTAGGTGCGCGGGTCCCCCAAGCTATCCAACAACTGTCAAGCAGCTTTAAGGCTCACTGGCTCTCAAGTCTGTGTGGATAGAGAGCTGGTCTTGAATGTCTCATAGTGCACAAGGCTGCCATTGTAAAGTATGCTCACTGTAACTGTCTCATGGATAGGTTGTTAGCTTGCACATACCCAGCTTTTGGCATATATTCTTTGTGTGAATGTTTGTTATAGATAATGAGCAGGCGCTTAAAGGATGAAACTGAGCATGTGTGGCCTTCTCAGTGAACAGGTTAAAGAAATTAAAAAAGAACAAACAGCAGGTGTTGCTATACAGCTACATTTTATTAAATAGCTCACTGACTATGCTAAATTTGTAATTACATGCAATTAAGTATTCAGATCCAGGTGCTGGTTTTAAAACTGTAGAATATTTTTCATGGGACAACCCTTTTAAAAAATAAACCAGGGGCATAGCTAAAGGTTCATGGGCCCTGGTGCAAGAGTTCAGCTTGGGCCCCCTTTCCTCAGTGCTTTGTAGCAAGTGGCAGGGAAGCACCTAGCTTTCTTGCTGCCTGAGGCAAAAACTGAAATAGCACCCTCCCTCCAACCCTACTGTTAAAGACATATTTGGAAAGGATTATATACTGTGCTACAAAACATATCGGGTAATACAGTGCCACATACCGCTTACATCCAGTGACATCTACTCTTATGTAGATGTTCTCTTTCCCCAGACCAGTCCGCCGTGATGATTGCTTTCAGCCATCTTTTGTCTCTGCAGAGACAATACTGTGCCTGCCTTGCTGCTGTACTATACTGTAGAAACAGTCCCCCTGAAAATACTAGTATCACGCAGATAGTGCTCTCCTAATAGTGGTGCAAACATAATGTGCAGTACGCCGCCCTGCAGGGTATTGCGATGTGAGGTCAAGGCTAATGGGCAAGCGAGGGTTACTCACAGTTTGTAGGAAACCCTGGGCAGGCGTACAGCAGTGATAGAGAGGCTGGCACAGGGGTCCTCTGGGGCACACTCTGTATTTAGGGACCAGGCCTGATGTTGGGTGAGGTGCCCTGGATGTTGCAAATTTTTAATGTGCCTAGGGCAAGGTCCTTTTAAGGTTCGTGACGCCAGTGCCTGTAATGGTGGCACACCGATTAATAGGAGTAATAAGTGAGGAACACAATGTTATGGTGAACCAAACTTTCTTTACTGGAAACAGTTCAACTTTATACAGTTTGAGTTCAGTTCCACTTTGCAGCAGCAATCAATAGCAGGCTTTTACATCAATGGCAGGTAATGTTCTTTGCAAGATACTCAGAGGGTAAAAACAACGCTCACAGACCAGGCTGCACTATTCCTCAGAAATCCTGTGCACTATTCCTCAGAAATCCTGGCTGTCTGTATCCCAAGGCCCGTATGCCCTAATGCTGGCTTTTATCCTTTTACCCTTCTGCTCTGTGGGAACTGCAGGTTTCTCCCTGGAGGTAAACTCTTCTCTTGGGGTGAATCTTCTGAGCTAACTGAGGCTCAGGAACTTCAGGCAGGCTGGGATCCTTCATTAGCCTCCTGGTGGCAACTAGAAGCCTGGGCTGTCTAGCTGCATGTCAAGAGGAGGCCCTCAGCTTGACTCTGGCTGGTGCCCTCTCACTTCTGTCTCTCCACAGACTCCTGACTACACAGACTCACCCCTCCCTGTCTGGGCCTCACTATATATACTAGGGGCTCCCTATCTCCATCTAGTGTCTGGGATGATGAACTGCACCCTAATAGGCCTGCTACACACATCACAGGGAAGAATACACATAAAAGCATCTGGAAATAAATTAAAATGGACTATTAAACACACTGCCACTGTCCCTCAGGAGTAGGAGTACCACGTGGCCCAATTGAACCTTGTGTAGTGCCCACATTTACCTAGTGGGACACTACAAATATCCTCCAAAAATAATTGTGTTAAGCTGATACTGTGCCAGAGTGCCCCTGGCAGTAACACCAATAGTAATAATTTTCTGCCAAAATGCACTTAGTGTTAAAAGTGCCCCCAATACTAATAATGCCCCCATTGTGCCCATTCTATTAATCATGTTCCCTATAGCCCCTCAGTAGTAATAATTCTCCTTAGAATGTGTGCCAGGAGAAAAATGGCCTCTAATGTGTGCCAGTACAAAAATATCCCCTTATAATGTGTGCCAGTACACAAAATCCCCCCTATAATGTGTGCCAGTACGAAAAATACCCCCTTAAAATGTGCACCTGTACAAAAATTTCCCCCTTATAATGTGCACCAGTGCAAAAAATGGCCACTTATAATGTGTGCCAGTACATAAAATACCCTCTTATAATGAGCACCAGCACAAACATACCCCCTTATAATGCATACCCATGCAAAATACCCCATTATAATATGTGCAAATGCAAAACTGTCCTGTAATGCTCCTGTAATGCTCCTCAATTGGTGGACTAACAGCATGGTGCCGAATATAAAACAATAAACTCAAATACTTACCTCCATGAAGCTGTCAGCGATAGTGTAGGCCTCTTCCTCCCAGGAGGGGAGACATAGTGGGCTCCTGGCTTAGGAGCCTGGTTGCAACCACTGCAACCCCTATAGTTACGCAACTGAATAATACTAATAATAACTGAGGTCTAGCAAACATGCTACCAGTCTACACTGTTTAAATAGGGTTGGGAATGAGTTGTACAGTAGCCATTAACCAATTTTATTTGCGATTTCAAATTCATCCATGTGTGCCAGAGACCCAACAGACAAGACTTCGCTGTCTTCATCAGGAGGATGACTCTCAATCTCCTCATCCTCTTCCTTCTTTTCTACCCATCCACGCTGAACAGATGGAATTAAACTTCCATGGGTACTACCCTCTGTAGCTGAGGCAACCGTCTCCTGCTCCTCCTCCTCTTCAGACACTATTTCGCGCTGAGAAGATGAACTGAGGGTGGTCTGGCTTTCATCAACCTGTGTAATGTCTTTCCCCATTTCCACCTCTTCCATATGCACAGCGTCGTCCTTAATTGTGAGCAGCGAGCGTTTGAGAAGACAAAGAAGTGGGATGGTGACACTGATAATAGCGTTATCACTGCTCACATCTGAGTTGATTCCTCAAAGTTGCGTAAAACCTCACAGAGGTCAGACATCCATGCCCACTGCTCGCTTGTGAATAGCAGAAGCTGACTGGAAAGGCAACGACCATGTTGGAGCTGGTTTTCCACTACTGCCCTCTGCTGCTCACAAAGTCTGGCCAACATGTGGAACGTCGAGTTTCAGCACATGCTCACGTCGCAAAACAGTCGGTGAGCTGGCAATTGCAAGCGCTGCTGCAGCATTGCCAGACCAGCGGAAGCTGTTGATAACTTGCAGAAATGGGCACCTTCATTAGTAGCTCAGGCAAATTGAGATAGGTTTTGAGAAACCGCTGAACCACTAGGTTGAACACGTGGGCTAGGCATGGTATGTGTGTGACCTTGCCGAACTCCAAAGCCGCCACCAAGTTACCGCCATTATCAGACACAACCCATGCCTGGTTCTTGGTTGAGTAGTCAGAGCCACAGCTCAGTCTGTTCCCTTATTCCCTGCCACAGTTCTGCGGCGGTGTGCTGTTTGTCACCTAAGCAGATCAGTTTAAGCACAGCATGTTGCCGCTTCCCCACTGCAGTGCTACACTGCTTCCAGCTACTGACTGATGTCTGACTGGTGCTGCAAGATGATAATTCAGAGGTGGAAGTGGATGAGGAAGCAGAGGAGGAGAAGGTGGGGTTGCAGCCACTAACGTAGGTGGTGGCGGAAACCCTGATGAAAGTAAGGCCCTGTGCCATTCCAGGGTACGAGTCGCTCCCGGCCCCCCCAACGTTCACCTAGTGTGGCATCAGGGAAATGTAGTGTCCCTAGCCAAAAGCACTTGTCCATGTCTCAGTCTTTAAGTGGACCTTCTCAATAACTGCGTTGGTCAGGGCACGGGTGATGTTACGGGACACATGCTGGTGTAAGGCTGGGACTGCACACCATGAAAAATATTTGTGGCTGAGGAAAGGCTCAGTGTCCACAAGCCTAAATGGCAACATTTCCAGGGTCAGAAATTTGGAAAGGTGCGCATTTAGTGCTATGGCCTGTGGGTGGGTGGCTGGGTATTTGCGCTTTCGTTCAAAGGCCTGGGGTATAGACATTGGTACTCTGCGCTGGGACACAGAAGTGGATGTGATAGCTGATAGTGCTTGCGAAGGTCCAGGCATGGCGGGAGGCATCCGGGCCTGCGTCCTGGACAGGGGATTGGCCAGCATGTAACACAGGGGAAGAGGAGGTAGTGGTGTGACCCGCAGACACTGATTGTGGACCCAGGTGTTCGGACAACCTATTAGAATGCTTTAACGCCATGTGGCGGATCATGCTGGTGGTGGTGAGGTTGCTAGTGTTCACGCCCCTGCTCATTTTGGTACGGCACAGGTTGCAAATGACAATTCTTTTATCATCTGCACTTTCCTCAAAAAAGCACCAGACTGCGGAACACCTACCCCTTGGCAAGGGAGAGTGCTGCAAGGGGGTGCTCCAGGGAACAGTTGCAAGCCTGTTTTATGTGGCCCGCCTTCTCCCTTTTGCCACCCCACTGCCTCTTCTAGCAGTGCTGCGGATCCCTCCCCCTCTGTACTGCTGTCCTCGCCCAGTTTGCCACCTTCCCAGGTTGGGTCAGTGACTTCATCGTCCACCACCTCCTATTCCACTTCTTCACTCTGGTTATCCTCCTGACTTGTTGACCTAACAACAACCTCAGTTATTGACAACTGTGTCTCATCCTCATCATGAACCTCTTGAGACACTTATTGCGGTTGACATTATCTGCTGCAATCCAACTGACCACCTGGTCACACTGGTCTGACTTCGAGAGTTGTGTCCTTTGCTGCCCTGCAAACTGGGACATGAAGCTAGGTATCATGGATGAGTGTGTTTCTTGTGTTCTGGCAGGAGGCACAGTTTCACCGCGCCCAGGGCCACGACCTCTGCTTGCACCATCAGCAGCACATCCACTTCCCCGTCCCTTACTACTCGCCTTTCGCATATTAAATGGTATATATGCTTGCAAGTATGTCACACGTACATTAGCGCAGGTTTTGTAAGTGTATGCGCAAATAAAGTGCACAGAATGTCACAGATATTTTTAGGATGCACACACGTTAAACAGGAGATGTAGCACAGATAATGTTGCTGTCGGCAGCGTCTATGAAAAAAGTACACTGAATGTCATAAATAATTTTAGGATGAGCAAACGTTATACAGGAGGTATAGCATAAATAATGTTGCTGTCACCAGTGGCTAATAAAAAATTACACTGAATTAATGTCACTGATATTTAGGATGCGCAAACGTTATACAGAAGGTATAGCGCAAATAATGTTGCTGTCACCAGCGGCTAATAAAAAATTACACTGAATCAATGTCACTGATGTTATACAGCGTTATACAGGAGATGTAGCGCTGGTAATGTCGCTGTCACCAGCGGCCAAACAATTGCACTGAGTGTCACAGATATTTAGGCTGCGCAAATGTAAAATAAAAGATGTAGCAGAGGTTGTGTCACTATCAGAAGCGGCACTAACAATTGCACGCAAAGTAGCACAGGTTGCGCTAATAATATACACTCACCTAAAGAATTATTAGGAACACCTGTTCTATTTCTCATTAATGCAATTATCTAGTCAACCAATCACATGGCAGTTGCTTCAATGCATGTAGGGTTGTGGTCCTGGTCAAGACAATCTCCTGAACTCCAAACTGAATGTCAGAATGGGAAAGAAAGGTGATTTAAGCAATTTTGAGCGTGGCATGGTTGTTGGTGCCAGACGGGCCGTTCTGAGTATTTCACAATCTGCTCAGTTACTGGGATTTTCATGCACAACCATTTCTAGGGTTTACAAAGAATGGTGTGAAAAGGGAAAAACATCCAGTATGCGGCAGTCCTGTGGGCGAAAATGCCTTGTTGATGCTAGAGGTCAGAGGAGAATGGGCCGACTGATTCAAGCTGATAGAAGAGCAACGTTGACTGAAATAACCACTTGTTACAACCGAGGTATGCAGCAAAGCATTTGTGAAGCCACAACACGCACAACCTTGAGGCGGATGGGCTACAACAGCAGAAGACCCCACCGGGTACCACTCATCTCCACTACAAATAGGAAAAAGAGGCTACAATTTGCACAAGCTCACCAAAATTGGACTGTTGAAGACTGGAAAAATGTTGCCTGGTCTGATGAGTCTCGATTTCTGTTGAGACATTCAAATGGTAGAGTCCGAATTTGGCGTAAACAGAATGAGAACATGTATCCATCATGCCTTGTTACCACTGTGCAGGCTGGTGGCGGTGGTGTAATGGTGTGGGGGATGTTTTCTGGGCACACTTTAGGCCCCTTAGTGCCAATTGGCCATCGTTTAAATGCCACGGGCTACCTGAGCATTGTTTCTGACCATGTCCATCCTTTCATGACCACCATGTACCCATCCTCTGATGGCTACTTCCAGCAGGATAATGCACCATGTCACAAAGCTCGAATCATTTCAAATTGGTTTCTTGAACATGACAATGAGTTCACTGTACTAAAATGGCCCCCACAGTCACCAGATCTCAACCCAATAGAGCATCTTTGGGATGTGGTGGAACGGAAGCTTTGTGCCCTGGATGTGCATCCCTCAAATCTCCATCAACTGCAAGATGCTATCCTATCAATATGGGCCAACATTTCTAAAGAATGCTATCAGCACCTTGTTGAATCAATGGCACGAAGGCAAAAGGGGGTCCAACACCGTATTAGTATGGTGTTAGGTGAGTGTATATTGCAGCCAGATACAACTATAGTCCTTAAAAGGACTTTTGGGTCTCTAACAATTCCACGCAATTTAGCGCATGTTGTGCTAATAATTATATTGCTTCCAGATACAATAGTCCTTAAAAGGACTTTTGGGTCTCTAACAAGTTTTTTCACAAAAATATTACTATTTCACTCCCTACACTATTTGTCCCTTCTTCAGCACAGCTCTCCCTGAGTAAGACTGAGCCAAACACGTGTTATCAGGTGCTATATAGCACCTGATGACGCGTTCCGACCAGCTAATCACTGTAATGCCAGTAGCCAACATGGCTACAGCATTACAGTGAGTGCCATTACCTTGAGCATCGCGCTCGAGACTTGAGCATCGTGCTCAAGCGCGACGCAGTGTTCGGCCGAACACTGCAATGTGCCGAGCATCGCGATGCTCGATTAAAATTTGTGTTCGGCACAGCATGCTCGCCCAACACTGACCGTAATGTTGAGCTGTTAATGTACCTGAAATGAAGTCTACAGGGGTCCAGCAGCTATATATTATGCCACCCTACAACATAATCCCAGGATCAGGACCGGTGTGATGTTCCCATGTGAAGGCATCTTCATAGTGCTGCCTACTTGATCTCCAGACCAATCTCCAGCTATCATTGCTTTTGAGACTCATCACTGAAGAGGATAGACTTTCATTCTCCAGCCTCCATTGTTGTCTTGCTGTGCAGCATGATAGCCTTTGGGAGTGGTGGCATGAGGACATCTGTAGCTGAACATCTGGCTCATAGCACAATGTCAGGCAAATGTATTTTTATAGTTTATGTATACCTTGTTTACTGCCCTAGGCTTGGGATGTGATGTCCAATTTCATTAGCAGTACAGAATGGATCATTATGTGCCATTCTTCTAATCAGATGATCCATCCATGCAGAGGTTAACCTCTGTGCACCTCTTGCTGTCATTCCAGTTCGTTGTTCTCCCAACCACCGGGACACACAACTTTGAACAGTGTTGACAGCTCGGCCTATGAAAGTAGAGATCTGCCAGAGAGATCTGAGTTTGTGACAAGTGTCGATAACTGGCTTGTTGATGAACAGGAGACGTGATACATTCACCCTATGATCTAATTTTTGAGGTTTTTGGAGCTAAGTGCTTAAAAATGTGATGATTTGCAGATCTTAGCAAAAACTGCTACTTCCTGGATCTATATAACTTTACGGCTTGTCCGTCTTGGTTTTGCAATTTCAATGTTGAGTAGTGTAGAAAGAAAATGCAAAATAGGAAGGGGCTATCGAGACCTGAGACTGGAAGAGAAAGATGGGAAAAGGGAAGAGGGCAATGGAAAGTAAGGTATGCTATAGGCCCACTCATAGGCATCTATTTGTGCAATTCTAGAGGATTATATGCCAAATTATATATAGTCAAACCCAGGGGTGTAGCTATAGGGGTTGTAGAGGTAGCAGTCACTACCAGGCCCAGGAGCCTAAGAGGGCCCAAAGACCCTTGTGGTGCATAAGAAGACAGCGGTATTATATAAAGTGCATGGTGGACAAGTTACACCTCAAGTTGCTGAGGTAAGAGGGGCCCAAGCAGAACTCTTGCACCAGGGCCCATGAGCCTTTAGCTATGCCCCTGGTCACACCAAGGGGATCACAGCTACTGACATCATGAATAATGCATAGACATAGAGAAAATTTGGTTTTGAAGTTTTTGCTGCTTTCCTTTGTTTGCTAGACTGTGCATAGCATGCTTGACTTTTCTAGAACACATTTTTGAAAGTATTTTCTATACTGAAACTTCACCTCAGGAGACATTTAAAAAAAAATGTATTTGAAACCTGAAGCTTTAAAGGGATTGTCTCACTTCAGTAAGTGGTATATATTATGTAGAGGATGTTATTACAAGGCACTTACTAATGTATTGTTATTATGCATATTGCTTCCTTCGCTAGCTGGATTCATTTTTCCATCACATTATTCACTGCTTGTTTCCATGGTTACAGACCGCCCTGCAACCCATCAGTGGTGGTCATGCTTGCACACTATAGGAAAAAGCATCAGCCTCTCTGGTGGTTGGGACCATGGGAGTGCACATAGGTTAGTGCTTTTACCTATATTATGCAGGCACGACCACCACTGATGGATTGCAGGGTGGTCTGTAACCATCGAAACAAGCTATGTATAATGTGATGGAAAAATGTATCCAGCCAGCGAAGGAAGCAAAACAGATAACAGTATATTAGTAAGTGGCTTGTATTAATTTTCTCTACATGATAAATGCCGCTTACTGAAGAGAGACAATCCCTTTAAGTGTATTTTCTTCAAGTTTTTCTGTTGTATTTTCATGTTTATTCAGTACTTTCTACTGCATTCGACACATCTCAAGGGAGTGTTAATTTGATAGTTTTCGTCTGTTGATTTTAACTAATCAAATAATAATTTAATTATCTTCTCTGCTACTGGCAATCTCCTTATTACCATATTGGGTAGGTGAGAAAGTAAAGTACATTGCAATGCCTTCGGTCTTTGCATAACTTATACAACTAAGCATATGTTTATCCTTCGCTTTATTTTGTACTGTCTAAAATATTCTTCCTAGATCTGGCCATGACAGTACCGAAACTAATTCCAAAAAATGGTCTACATGTTTCACTATGGAGAGATACCAAATAAGATGCAATACAAAATATCAGTTCCCACCTCTTCTGCCCTTTTCTGCCACTATTTTAATATTCACCAAAAGCAGCTTTTACACATCAAAGTCAGTTATTAATTAGTTCAGCCCCTGTTAGATTTTATACTAATAAACTGCTCCATGAATCTTTCTACCACTTACAAAGCATTTAATTAGCTTCATCCTGTGAGTTTCTAATCTATTATTGCGTAACAACATTAAACCACAATGTAGTTCAGGAATTCTGACACAACAACATAAATCTTTAAACTGCACACACATTCATTGTATGGACTAACTGCAATGTAACTAAACACTTAAAATAATTTTCATGGCTCCTGATATTGATGACCTATCCTCAGGATAGGTAATTAATATTCGATCAATGATGGTCTAACAATCTGCACCTCCTTAGGCCTCATGCACACGACAGTTTTTTTTCACGGTCCGCAAAAACGGGGTCCGTGGGTCCGTGATCCGTGACCGTTTTTTCGTCCGTGGGTCTTCCTTGATTTTTGGAGGATCCACGAACATGAAAAAAAAGTCGTTTTGGTGTCCGCCTGGCCGTGCGGAGCCAAACGGATCCGTCCTGAATTACAATGCAAGTCAATGGGGACGGATCCGTTTGATGTTGACACAATATGGTGCCATTTCAAACGGATCCGTCCCCATTGACTTTCAATGTAAAGTCTGGAGTTCTTTTATACCATCGGATTGGAGTTTTCTCCAATCCGATGGTATATTTTAACTTGAAGCGTCCCCATCACCATGGGAACGCCTCTATGTTAGAATATACTGTCGGATATGAGCTACTTCGTGAAACTCAGATCCGACAGTATATTCTAACACAGAGGCGTTCCCATGGTGATGGGGACGCTTCTAGTTAGAATACACTACAAACTTTGAACAAGACTGCCCCCTGCTGCCTGGCAGCACCCGATCTCTTACAGGGGGATATGATAGCACAATTAACCCCTTCAGGTGCGGCACCTAAAGGGGTTAATTGTACTATCATATTCCCCTGTAAGAGATCAGGGCTGCCAGGCAGCAGGGGGCAGACCCCCCCCCCAGTTTGAATATCGTTGGTGGCACAGTGTGCGCCCCCCATTCGGGCCCCCCCTTCCTCCCTCTAATGTTAGAAATCGTTGGTGGCACAGTGTGCGCCCCCCATCGGGCCCCCCCCTTCCTCCCTCTAATGTTAGAAATCGTTGGTGGCACAGTGTGCGCCCACCATCGCCCCCCCCTCCCTCTATTGTAATAAATCGTTGGTGGCACAGTGTGCGCCCACCATCGCCCCCCCTCCCTCCCTCTATTGTAATAAATCGTTGGTGGCACAGTGTGCGCCCACCATCGGCCCCCCTCCTTCTATAGCAGTAACAACATTTGTGGCAGTGTGCGGCCTCCCATTCCCCCCCATCATTGGTGGCAGCGGAGCGATTAAACTGGGACTCCGATCGGTAACCATGGCAACCAGGACGCTACTGCAGTCCTGGTTGCCATGGTTACTTAGCAATAGTACAATAGTAGAAGACTCATAGTTACCTGCTTGCTGCTGCGATGTCTGTGTCCGGCCGGGAGCTCCACCTACTGGTAAGTGAAAGTTCTGTGCGGCGCATTGCTAAAGAACTGTCACTTACCAGTAGGAGGAGGTCCCGGCCGTTCACAGACATCGCAGCAGCAAGCAGGTAAGTATGAATCTTCTACTGTTGTACTATTGCAAAGTAACCATGGCAACCAGGGCTGCAGTAGCTTCCTGGTTGCCATGGTTAACGATCGGAGCCCCAGCGATTAAACTGGGACTCCGATCGGAACTCCGCTGCCACCAATGATGGGGGGGGGAATGGGAGTGAGTCCGCACACTGCCACCAATGTTGTTACTGCTATAGAGGGAGGGGGGCCGATGGTGGGCGCACACTGTGCCACCAACGATTTATTACAATAGAGGGAGGGAGGGGGGGCGATGGTGGGCGCACACTGTGCCACCAACGATTTATTACAATAGAGGGAGGGGGGGCGATGGTGGGCACACACTGTGCCACCAACGATTTCTAACATTAGAGGGAGGGAGGGGGGGGCGATGGTGGGAGCACACTGTGCCACCAACGATTTCTAACACTAGAGGGAGGAAGGGGGGGCCCGATGGGGGGGCACACTGTGCCACTAACGATATTCAAACTGGGGAGGGGGGGGGTCTGCCCCCTGCTGCCTGGCAGCCCTGATCTCTTACAGGGGAATATGATAGTACAATTAACCCCTTTAGGTGCCGCACCTGAAGGGGTTAATTGTGCTATCATATCCCCCTGTAAGAGATCGGGTGCTGCCAGGCAGCAGGGGGCAGTCTTGTACAAAGTTTGTAGTGTATTCTAACTAGAAGCGTCCCCATCACCATGGGAACGCTTCTGTGTTAGAATATACTGTCGGATATGAGTTTTCACGAAGTGAAAACTTAGATCAGAAAAAGCTTTTATGCAGACGGATCTTCGGATCCGTCTGTATGAAAGCAACCTACGGCCACGGATCACGGACACGGATGCCAATCTTGTGTGCATCCGTGTTCTTTCACGGACCCATTGACTTGAATGGGTCCGTGAACCGTTGTCCGTCAAAAAAATAGGACAGGCCATATTTTTTTGACGGACAGGATACACGGATCACGGCCTCGGCTGCAAAACGGTGCATTTTCCGATTTTTCCACGGACCCATTGAAAGTCAATGGGTCCGCGAAAAAAAACGGAAAACGGCACAACGGCCACGGATGCACACAACGGTCGTGTGCATGAGGCCTTAATCTGCAACCTCTGGCGCTTTAACAAGTCCTTTGAATAGATCAGGAAGCACAGCTCCATTCAAGGTGCAGTGGTCATTTGGGTTACTGCTCAACTCACATTTACTTGGAAGTTGAGCTGCAGTAACCATGCATGGCCACTACACTTTGAATGGAGTTGACCTTCCTGATCTATTTAAAATGTAGCCGGCAGGAGTGAACTGGCCATAGACCCTAAAGGGATATTTCCCAGGGGGCCACCTGAGCCCTTCTCACGGCTGCCGGATGGGTACATAATGGTCTGATGCTCTCAGCAGTAATTAATGCTAGGAGCATCTGGTACGTATTTACCTGGCTAACCACTGCAGGTGTCCTCCTGAACTGAAATGTAGCACCATCCTCAGGTTGATGATACAGTTTAATACTGTGGCAAGAGAAGTATTTTGTGCTGCACTGTGATATTTGGTTCTGCTGAAGCAGCATGTTGTGCTGCACTGTGATATTTGGTTCTGCTGAAGCAGTATATTGTGCTGCACTGTGATATTTGGTTCTGCTGAAGCAGCATGTTGTGCTGCACTGTGATATTTGGTTCTGCTGAAGCAGCATATTGTGCTGCACTGTGATATTTGGTTCTGCTGAAGCAGCATATTGTGCTGCACTGTGATATTTAGTTCTGCTGAAGCAGTATATTGTGCTGCACTGTGATATTTGGTTCTGCTGAAGAAGTATATTGTGCTGCACTGTGATATTTGGTTCTGCTGAAGCAGTATATTGTGCTGCACTGTGATATTTGGTTCTGCTGAAGCAGTATATTGTGCTGCACTGTGATATTTGGTTCTGCTGAAGCAGTATATTGTGCTGCACTGTGATATTTGGTTCTGCTGAAGCAGTATATTGTGCTACACTGTGGTATTTGGTTCTGCTGAAGCAGTATATTGTGCTGCACTGTGATATTTGGTTCTGCTGAAGCAGTATATTGTGCTGCACTGTTATATTTGGTTCTGCTCAAGCAGTATATTGTGCTGCACTGTGATATTTGGTTCTGCTGAAGCAGTATATTGTGCTGCACTGTGATATTTGGTTCTGCTGAAGACGTATATTGTGCTGCACTGTCATATTTGGTTCTGCTGAAGCAGTATATTGTGCTGCACTGTCATATTTGGTTCTGCTGAAGCAGCATATTTTGCTGCACTGTGATATTTGGTTCTGCTAAAGCAGTATATTGTGCTGCACTGTGATATTTGGTTCTGCTGAAGCAGTATATTGTGCTACACTGTGGTATTTGGTTCTGCTGAAGCAGTATATTGTGCTGCACTGTGATATTTGGTTCTGCTGAAGCAGTATATTGTGCTGCACTGTGGTATTTAGTTCTGCTGAAGCAGTATATTGTGCTGCACTGTGGTATTTGGTTCTGCTGAAGCAGTATATTGTGCTGCACTGTGGTATTAGGTTCTGCTGAAGCAGTATATTGTGCTGCACGGTGATATTTGGTTCTGCTGAAGCAGTATATTGTGCTGCACTGTGATATTTGGTTCTGCTGAAGCAGTATATTGTGCTGCACTGTGATATTTGGTTCTGCTGAAGCAGCATATTGTGCTGCACTGTGATTTGGTTCTGCTGAAGCAGTATATTGTGCTGCACTGTGATATTTGGTTCTGCTGAAGCAGCATATTGTGCTGCACTGTGATATTTGGTTCTGCTGAAGCAGTATATTGTGCTGCACTGTGATATTTGGTTCTGCTGAAGCAGCATACTGTGCTGCACTGTGATATTTGGTTCTGCTGAAGCAGTATATTGTGCTGCACTGTGGTATTTGGTTCTGCTGAAACAGTTATTTTGGTTCTGCCTAAACCCTTCTCAATGACTCGGGCCATTTTTTTCACGGCTTCATTTGCTAAAAGTTGCTCCTTTAAAGGCTAGAGTCCTGACCGAGTTTTCACCTTCAGTAGAAGAGGAGATGATCTGAACTGAAACTGGGCCCCCTCTTCTCATGGGCCCCATAGCAGTCACATGGTCTGCCACTATGGTAGTTACCCCCCTGTTTGTGGTTTAATATTTGGTTCTGCTGGGTGGTATTTTATGCTGCATTATAATATTGCAGGCAATGCCTACTTCTGTTGTCCCTGCCTTCTTGTGTTGGCCCATCTACTATTTAGACCCACCTACAACATGGAGCCATTTATTTTTATTTTTTTCAGGGCCACTTTAAGTTCCCAGTCTGCCCCTGAGTGTGAGCGCTGGAAGCTGCATGGAACAACAGACCTATGGGGTGCAGCTTGTCAGATACCCCATTAACCATTGACCCACTTCAAGATTAAATTGGCTTTAGAAAGCAATTCTAAAGTATGTGTGCATGTGGCTGTCAGCTTGGAGCATTTGAGTCATTCAAAATTTTCATCATTCTTGTTTTTAAATATTCTTTTTATTTGCAAATGTTTTTTAATGGCTCCATTACCGCAGTGTTTACCCTCCTTCCTTACCAGGCCAATTTTTCAGTTTTAGCAATGGGCCTATCTGACTGCAAATAACAAATTAATATCTGAGCCAGCCAACATGTATTTGATAATATTTTTCTCGGGACACCTTAGACATTTTTCTGTGCCATTAGATGATAGATATTTTTTTTATTTAAGAAAAAACTGAACATTATGATTTTTTTTATACTTTTCCTTCCCTATAATAATTTTTTTTTCCTGTTCCAAAAGATTTCAAGAACAAAACATTTCTAAAACCATATGTTTTTACTGTGAAAATGCTATTTGTGTAATATATCTGCTGGATAGGCCCACAGTAAGACTTCAAAGGACTAGAGCACATTTTAGATTTTGGCGGCCTATTTTTCTGTTGCTGGTTCTATGGCACTGTACTGCCTGGATGTTGTACAGCACCAAAACATTAGACACTCCCTCCAAAGTGACTTTTTTGGTGATGACTCCCAAAGGTTTTCATCTTGGAGAAATTTTTACATGTTAAGCTTTTGCTTAAGCTTTTTTTTTTACATTTTTTATTTTATAACTGAAAAAAAAAAAAGTTTTTTATGTATTATATGCACAAACCCGCTATACTAAATATAGGTAAAACTAATACCTATATTTTAGAACTTATTTATAAAATCAAAAAGGAAAAAAATATGTCCGTGTATTTTACACACACAAAGTCAACTATATCATTGCTAAAACTAATAAATACATTTTTATTTAATTTGTTATGAACAAAAAATGGGAAAAATGGGTGTAAGTATGTGTAAGTAGTCTGCTATACTATTGCTAAAACTAGTAACTATAGTTATAACATTTTTATTTTTTATTTTCTTTATTTTACCTTTTTATTAATTTATTTAATTTGTTTTTACTCTATAGTTTAATAACAAAAAATGAATTAACCCCTTTCTGGCACAGTCATGGTAGGAAGAAGTTCACAGGCTGAAGGCTCTCAACTAATTTTACAGACAGAGGGCGCTCTCACATCAAAAAGAGCAATACTATTCCGGCTTTTACACTTTACACTTTACACTGTGATGGATAATTGTAGTACCCTGTTAAAATGATGCCACGCAGGGAGACCACTTTTGCTTGTCTCAGGGATACTTACTGCGACCGAAGCTGTATAATGACAGAGCGGTTACAGAGAAATACAGCTTGAATGTAACCCAACGCTTTTATATGTGAAGGTTACAACTTACGGATAAGAGCTTACCGCCACAACATGTATAGTCAGGTGGTGATAAGCAGGAGATTAAGATTACAATAAAAAACTGTTAACATTTTTTAATTATCTTCCCCATCACCCTGAATCCCATGGGAAAAAAAGAAAAGCATTAATCCATATTTATTCCATGAGCTACATTAGAGATATAAATGTAGAGAGCGAACTTCTTGAAATTAGTTTCGTACCCAATTTGTTGAATTTGTTGGAAATTTGATTAGTATCCAAATCATTAGCTTGCAGTAATATGCCATGCATTTAATAACACGGGTATAATAATGGTGTTATTCCAGTAAAATGCACTTGCTTTAGCTGAACGTTATCTTTCAATAATATGCAATCCATTTAATAATGCAGGCATAATATGGGCATTATTCCAGTAAAATGCTTTTGTTATAACTGAAACTTGTCTTGCAATAATATGTAATGAGTTTAATATCACAGATAGAATAATGGCGTTATTTCCATAAAATCCTTTTGCTATAACTGAACATAATCTTACAGTAATATGTAACTGGTATGCCGCAATAAAAAGTGCAATTGCTCAGCATTTGCAGCGGAATGCTATTTGGGTGCTGGCAATAAACCTATGAACTGCAGAAACTTGAGGGGTTTTTTTATAATAAAAAAGCTGTCTGTTCAAATACTGAAAAAATGAATTTCTTTATCCTGCAGGGGTTTTTGTATTGCAGAACTAGCCGCCAACAGCTATATTAAGCCCACAAAGCTTTCCCTGATAAAATTCCCTAAAATCTACTAATTATATCTCCCTATTCTCTCCCTACAGTGTCCTTGGTACAGGTAGTTTAATGGTTTGTGTCTGCAATTACTTTATGTTAGACATTGCCACAAGACCTCTTTCCAGGTCAGAAAATAAACATAGGATGGCATTCTATCATGTTCTCAGCAAACGACCTTCCTGAATTGTGCTCTATTTTTTTTTATTTTTTTTGGAGGGGGGTGAAGCGAAGAAAAAAAGGGTAAATCATTTTCATTTCATTTACTCTATGGAATAATATACTTTAATAGCACTATTTCTATTTTTACAGATGACACTAAGCTGTGTAGTATTGTGCAGTCTATGGAAGATGTCCATAAAATACAAGCTGAGTGATGAGGCATCAACTTGGCAAATGAGGTTCAATGTGGGTAAATGTAAAATTATGCATCTTGGTAGTAATAATCTCTGTGCGTCATATGTCCAAAACTGAGGCAGATATGATCTATAATGATTCTCAAACTCGGCTGGGCAGAATACTATGTAACTATGTAATACGTATTACAGGATTTGGGGGATTTTGCAACGCCAATTAGCTTTGTTTTTTATTGCTTGTTTATTTAAATTTTTTTAAATGGAAAGAGGGGGGTGACTCAAATTTTTATATCTTTTTTTAATTGACCACAGAGTTGTTAAAAGGGGTTAAAAGATCAACGTGATCGCTGTTATCGCCGATTACAGACTCTGCTGCAGGGTGTCTGCTATGTAAAACAGCAGGAAACTGGTGGCTATGGTGCCTGCTCAGCTCCTCAGCAGGTGCCATCTTAAAGACCCAACATCCATTGTACATGTATAGTGCATGTCAGGAGAGGGTTAATAAACTTCTAGTAGCAATAACTGAGGAATGGACCAATGTAGAGTTATGCAGACATGTCAGGAGTGGTGGCAGGACCTCTTTAAGTCCAATGTAGTTTCTTCTACACAGATGATTGTACACGGGACACTGTACTGTTGTTGCCTCTGTTGTGTCACATGTCTCTCTCCCTGTACATCTTTGGGAAAAACTGTTTGGGAAAGCCTCTACATTTTTAATTATTTTTATTTGACTCTCATCGCTGCTAGGTTTCAAATGCAATACATGCTGTGTGGGAGACAGAATTATTAGCAGCGAGCCACAAGCTGCATTGTAGCCCATGTGTATATTTTTCTGCATTATTGCCTTAATATTATTATTATTCACCATGTGAACAAATACAGCACATGTATTTCCATCAGTGAAAGGGTTAAATTACAATTTTGCACTCTTTAGTTAACATGACAGGGATAGGTAATTAGTATGAGATCGGTGGTAATCCTACTGATTAGCTCTAATGAGTGTCATGTTCTCCTGAAAGCTTAGCAAGCACAGCTCCATCTATTGGATAGCGGCTGTGCTTGGTTAGAGATGTCCCGAACTATTCGCCGGCGAACAGTTCCTGGCGAACATAGCTTGTTCGCGTTCGCCGCGGCGGGCGAACATATGCAATGTTCGGTCTGCCCCCTATTCGTCATCATTGAGTAAACTTTGACCCTGTACCTCACAGTCAGCAGACACATTCCAGCCAATCAGCAGCAGACCCTCCCTCCCAGACCCTCCCACCTCCTGGACAGCATCCATTTTAGATTCATTCGGAAGCTGCATTCTTAGTGAGAGGAGGGACAGTGTAGCTGCTGCTGATTTAATAGGGAAATCGATAGCTAGGCCAGTGTATTCAGTGTCCACTACAGTCCTGAAAGACTCATCTGATCTCTGCTGTAAGGACAGCACCCCAAAAAGCCCTTTTTAGGGCTAGAACATCAGTCTGCTTTTTTTTTTTTTTTTTTTTTCTGTGTAATCTAATTGCAGTTGCCTGCCAGCGTTTGTGTCAGGCTCACAGCGTATACTGTGCCCACTTGCCCAGTGCCACCACTCATATCTGGTGTCACAGTAGCTTGCATTTAAATAAAAAAAAATACTTTTTTGACTGTAATATAACAGCAGTCAGTTGCCTGCACGCATGTGTGTTTCATGCCCTGCAAGTGCATAGTGTCACCAGTGCAACTCATATCTGGTGTCACAGTAGATGACATTTAAAAAAAAACTACAATTTTGACTGTGAAATAATAGCAGTCAGTTGCCTGCACGTGTGTGTGTTTCAGGCTCTGCAAGTGCACAGTGTCACACCAGTGCAACTCATATCTTGTGTCACAGTAGATTACATTAAAAAAAAACTATTTTGACTGTGAAATAATAGCAGTCAGTTGCCTGCACATGTGTGTGTTTCAGGCCCTGCAAGTGCACAGTGTCACTCATATCTGGTGTCACAGTAGATTACATTTAAAAACTAAAAAATATTTTGACTGTGAAATAATAACAGTCAGTTGCCTGCACGTGTGTGTGTTTCAGGCCCTACAAGTGCACAGTGTCACACCAGTGCAACTCATATCTTGTGTCACAGTAGAATACATTAAATTAAAAAAATACTATTTTGACTGTGAAATAATAGCAGTTATATTAGCAGTGTTTATAGCAGTTATAATAGCAATTAGCAGTTATAATAGCAGTGTTTCAGGCCCTGCAAGTGCATAGTGTCACCAGCGCAACACATATCTTGTGTTACAGTAGATTACATAAAAAAAAAAAAAAAAAAATATTTTGACTGTGAAATAATAGCAATCAGTTGCCTGCACACGTGTGTGTTTCAGGCCCTGCAAGTGCATAGTGTCACCAGAGCAACTCATATCTTGTGTCACAGTAGATTATATAAAAAATAAAATACATTTTGACTGTGAAATAATAGCAGTCAGTTGCCTGCACGCGTGTGTGTGTTTCAGACCCTGCAAGTACATAGTGTCACCAGCGCAACTCATATCTTGTGTCACAGTAAATTACAATTTTTTAAAAACAACAATTTTGACTGTGAAATAATAGCAGTCAGTTGCCGACACGTGTGTGTGTTTCAGGCTCCGCAAGTGCACAGTGTCACACCAGTGCAACTCATATCTTGTGTCACATTTAAAAAAACAATAACAATTTTGACTGTAATAGATTGAATAGCAGTTAGTTGTCTGCAAGCATGTGTGTCAGGCCTACAGCGTCTACTCTACCAACTTCTGCCAATGCACAGTGCCACTCATATCTGGTGTCACAGTAGCTTGCACGCATAGTACAACTAAACTAATCTAAAAAAAATGACAGGCAGAGGCAGGCCACCCCGCAGGAGCCATCGTGGTGCTGTGATTCCCTTTGGCCCTAGAATAATGCCAGGGTTGAGGGAAAATAGTAAAGTAGGTACTCTTTCTCCCCTATTCTCCGTTGAAAGAGCACACAGGGTCCCCACAAAAAATAGGGCACCAGGGGACTATCCCAGATCTATACTGGTGAAATGTTTACTATCTAAGGACCGAGATGGAATACTAGCTGATGCAAGAACCTCAGAAAAATATTATATACAGGGGGTAAAGATCAAACTCTTTCCGGACTATTCATTTAGCACTAACGCACAAAGAAGAGAATTTATATCTGTCAAAAAAAGATTAAGAGAGGCTGGTATAAAATATAGTTTACTTTTTCCGGCAAAACTAAGGGTGGAACATAACGGCAAGATTTCATTCTTTCAGACTTCGGAGGAGGTCAGCGACTGGGCGGATGGAGAGGGCCTTTGAGGCTGGGGGGGGGGGAGCATAGGAGTCACGCTAAGATATGGAGTCGCCCGGACTGCTGTACAGCAGAAGGGGGGACTATATAGAGGGGGGGGGGCGAGGGGGGGGCTGGGGACGCGGCGAAAAAAATAAAAAATTTTTTGGGGGTATATAGGGGGGGTGGGGGGTTGGGCTGGGGACGTGGAGAAAACCCTTTTTTTTTTTTTTTTTTTTTTCTTTCTCTCCTCCCCCTCTGTTAGATGGTTAGGATCCTTTCATTGAATGTGAGGGGGCTCCGTGAGAGGGTTAAAAGATATGCTATCCTTGAGTGGATGAAGAGGTTTCTGCCAGCCATCATCTGTCTCCAGGAGACACATTTGGATAAAGAATCAGTAAGATGGTTGGAGAGGGGATGGGTGGTGGTGGGATATCACTCCGTATACACCACTTATTCCAGAGGGGTTTCAATTTTGATACATAATAAGATTAAATTTGAATTTCTGGCATGTGAGACCGATGACCATGGTAGATACCTCTTTTTACATTGTTTTATAGATGGGATTAAAACTGTAATCGCAAACATATATATTCCACCACCATATAAACCAGATGTTTTGTATCAACTGTATAGATTTATGCTAAATAAACAGGAATGTATACTGATTGCGATAGGGGATTACAACGCGGTTATGGACCCACTCAGGGATAGGACGTCTAGCAGAGGGGGAGGAGCACAAAATGTAGAAGTATCTAAAGTGGCCCATGAATTTAACTGGGTAGATGTTTGGAGGGTTCAACACCCGGATGAAATTAGATATTCTTGTTACTCAAAAACACACCAAACTTGGTCGAGAATTGATATGACTTGGGGAAATAAAAATTTAATGTCCCTAAATAGGATCACGACAAAATATATACCCATGGCCTTGTCAGACCATAATGCAATGACAGTTGAACTGGATTTGAATAGGGATAACACTCCCCCGGTGTTTAAGTTTAACTCCCATTGGTTATTATTGATCTCTGATAAAGAGAGCATAACCGAGGAATTAAAACATTTTTTTCTGGAAAATAACGGGTCTGCCAGTAGACTTGTGGTTTGGGACACCTTCAAGGCATTTTTGAGGGGAGTCTTGTTCAAAAAGGTAAATCATTGGAAAAAAGGAACCAGCGAGAACGGGAAGGCATTGGAGAAAAAGCTGCAAGAGGCAGGCATGGCAAGTATGAGATATCCTACTACACTAAATAAGAGAGCTTGGGAGGAAGAACAGGAAAAGATGAAGATTTATCAATTAGAGAAAAGCAGGAAAGAATTGCTCTTTCAAGGTATCCAACTAGCCTCGGAGGGTGAAAAGGTCGGTAAAATATTAGCAAATATAGTGAGAAATCAAAAAGGGAAATCATGGATAGGTGCAATTAAAGATAAAACGGGTAAATTAACTATCACACCCGAAGGCATCAAAAAAGTGTTCTGGGAATACTTCATAGAGCTATATAAGTCTAGGGAACAATACTCAAAACAAGAGCTAGATTCATACCTGGATAAGATCGCCTTTAATAGGATATCTAAGCCCCAAAAAGAATATTTGGAAAAAGAAATAACGGTAGCAGAAATAAATCTGGTTTTGGGAAAGGTTAAAGCTGAGAAGGCACCAGGTGGGGATGGGCTTCCCTTTGAAATATATAAAACCTTCTCCCAGGTGTTAGTACCAGAATTAAAGATAACACTGGACGAGGCCCGAAAATTAGGTGACCTACCGAACTCTATGAAAGAAGCAACTATTACGCTAATTCCAAAAAAGGGAAAAGAACAAACAGATCCCGGTTCATACAGGCCAATATCCCTGTTGAACACGGATGTTAAAATTCTGGCAAAAGTTTTAGCTGATAGGCTTTCAAGGGTTATTAAAGGGATAATAAATAAAGATCAGACAGGATTTATACCGGGCAGAACAATATACTCTAATATAAGAAGGACATTCCTCAATATCGAAGCTAATAGATTGGATACAGGGGAGAAAGCGATACTCTCATTGGATGCCCAAAAGGCATTTGATTGTATCGAATGGGACTATTTATGGGCAGTGTTAAGGAGATTTGGTATAGGGGAGGGATTTATAGGGTGGATTCAGTTGATATATCTAAATCCCAGGGCTAGAGTGGTGGTGGATGGGAGCTTGTCCCAGCCTTTTGCCCTATTTCGTGGCACAAGGCAGGGATGCCCTCTCTCCCCACTGCTATTTGCTATGGCAATTGAACCTTTGGCAAATATAATAAGAAACGATAGGGAGATTAAAGGTTTTCAATATGCGGGTGGAGAAGAAAAACTGTTAATGTATGCGGATGATATTTTACTTTTTTTGCAAAACACTGGGGATCAGTTTAATAGAGTGATAGAGATAATAGATAAGTTTGGTTTTTTTTCTGGGTTAAAGATAAATTGGGGGAAATCACATATGTTATTATTAGGAGACAGACAATTACAGGGAGATACACGGGTGCATATTCTCGAAAAACATGAAAATTTTAAATATCTCGGCATACAAATTTCCGGAAATATAGAAGAATATGAAAAATTAAATGTCCTCCCCCTAATAAAGGAATTAAGAACTAAAATACATATATGGAAAAAACTGCCAATGTCAATCC
This sequence comes from Bufo gargarizans, assembly GCF_014858855.1. NCBI lineage: Eukaryota > Metazoa > Chordata > Amphibia > Anura > Bufonidae > Bufo > Bufo gargarizans. The sequence goes on from NC_058080.1 coordinate 166,592,575, forward strand.
AAGGTAGGGTAAATTTAATAAAAATGGTCCTTCTCCCAAAGATACTCTACATATTCCAAAATGCCCCAGTGAGAATATCGCAGACTACCTTTAAATTACTAGATAGACTAATGGGGGATTTCATCTGGAAAGGTGCGATCCCTCGGATAAAGAAGGAAGTCCTTCAGCTCCCAGTGCAGGAGGGAGGTTTAGCGGTTCCTAACTTGTTTCTTTACTACTTAATAATTCAATATGGGAATATAAAGGGTAGCTTAGATAGTCTAGCGGGTAGGCAAGAATTAAATAGATGGGGTTGGAAAGAGGGAGGTAATCACTTAGAGGTGTTGGAGTCAGGATTTTTGGGGAAAAAAAATTCAGATAATAGAATATTAAATTTAATAGAACACGTATGGGGGGAAATTAAGAAGATATTGGAGATTAAAGGGTTCTTGAAATACACACCGATATGGAAAAATTTTAACTTAAAAGAATTAGACACAATAAGGGACTATATAGATTGGGAAAAAAAAGGAATGAAATATCTAGACCAGATCTTCGAGGAAGATAAGATGAAAGACTTCAACACAATGGTGTTGGAATTTGGGATCTCCCATATTGATACGTACAAATATTTTCAACTTAGGAATGCACTGCGGACAGTGGTACAGGAGGATAGGTATAGAAGGGAAAAATCAGACAGGTTGGATAAGTTCACTATAGTAGGGGAAGGAGTAGGAACAACAGCAAGGAGATATAGGCTTTTGATGGAAGGAAAGAGAAAAAAAATCACAATGCTTGCTGTAGGAAAATGGGAGAAGGATCTAGGTTCCCTTACAGAAGAAAATTGGAGAGATGCCCTTAGAAATTATGCTACAATCTCGGATAGGGGCTCACACAAGATCTCACAATTCTTTATAGTGCACAGATTACATCGATCTCCATGGATGTTGAAAAGAATGGGAGTGAAAGCAACTGATAAGTGTCCAAAATGTTGGGAGGAGAGAGCAGACTTAATACATTGTTTCTGGAGATGTCCCAAGCTCCATAGATATTGGACAGAAATAATGGAAACTATATTTTTGCTCCTGAAAGTCCGGCTGCCCAATGATCCAATAATCTGTATTCTAGGGGCTACGGAACATTTGAAGTTAAACAAAAAAACACGACTGGTTTTGAATAAAGTATTATTCCAGGCCAGATTGCTCATACTCAGGCAATGGATAAAAGTAGATTTACCGACAGTGGGACAGTGGAGAAAAATGATAGACAATTTAATTAAAGAAGAACGAGTGATGGAGAATCACATAAAAAGGTCACCAAATCTCGACCAAGTGTGGAAAAATTGGTTACTTTAGTGTTGGAGTTTTTTTTTTTTTTTTATTACGTCCCCACGTGGAGGGAGGGGGGGGGGAGGGTGGGAAACGGGATAAGGAAGGGAAAGGAAAAGGAACTGTAGTTATTAATTGTGAATGGTTGATCTTTGTTTACCTGATTTTATGGATTTGTTCCTTGTGTGAAATTCAAATAAAGACTAATTTAAAAAAAAATAAAAAATGCCTAGTGTTCAGAGGCCACGTACCCTAAACTCGAAAAGTTCTGAGGACATAGTTGACTGGCTAACACAGGACACTCAATCTTCTACAGCTTCCGCTCGGAAGTGATGCGCAACCATTATTGCAAGAGGATGTAGATAACAGGGATATGTCTCAGTCAGGCAGAATTACACAGCTGGACGTACGGTGTGATGATGATGATGTTGTACCCGCTGCTGCTTCCTTTGCTGAGTTGTCAGATACAAGTGAAGCGGTTGATGATGACCATGTGTCCTTGGATGTCACGTGGGTGCCCGCTCGAAGAGAAGAAGAACAGGGGGAAAGTTCAGATGGGGAGACAGAGAGGAGGAGGAGACGAGTTGGAAGCAGGGGGAGGTCGTCGCAAGGAGCTAGTGGCACAGTCAGACAGCTTGCATCGGCACCCGGGGTCAGCCAGACAGCACGCCAATCAACACATGCTGTTGCCACCACAAGAGTGACGTCATTGCAGAGATCAGCAGTGTGGCATTTTTTTTGTGTGTCTGCCTCTGACGCCAGCGATGCCATTTGCAACCTGTGCCAAAAGAAACTGAGTCGTGGGAAGTCCAACACCCACCTAAGTACAACTGCTTTGCGAAGGCACATGATCTCAAATCACAAACGCCTATGGGATCAACACATAAGTACAAGCAGCACACAAACTCAAAGCCGCCATCCTCCTCCTGGCCCAGCATCTTCAGCCACGTCAACCACTGCTGTCCTCCTTGCCCCCCCCCCTCAACCATCCGCCACTCCGTATTTCGCCTTGAACAGTTCCTGCTCATCTGCCCACAGTCAGGTGTCTGTCAATTACATGTTTGAGCGTAAGAAGCCAATGTCACAAAGTCACCCCCTTGCCTCGCATCTGACAGCTGGCTTGTCGGAACTCTTAGCCCGCCAGCTTATACCATACAAGCTGGTGGAGTCTGAGGCCTTCCAAAAATTTGTAGCCATTGGGACACCGCAGTGGAAGGTAGCCGGACAAAATTTCTTTGCACAAAAGGCAATCCCCAACCTGTACTCGATTGTGCAAAAGGAAGTCATGGCATGTCTGGCACACAATGTTGGGGCAAGGGTCCATCTGACCACTGATACCTGGTCTGCAAAGCACGGTCAGGGCAGGTATATCACCTACACTGCGCATTGGGTAAACCTGCTGTCGGCTGCCAAGCATGGAATGCGTGGCTCTGCAGAGGAGTTGGTGACACCGCCACAACTTGCAGACAGGCCTGCTGCCACCTCCTCTACTCCTCCTACTCCATCCTCTTCCATAACCTCCTCGGCTGAGTCTTCTTCTGCTGCTGCATCTTGCTCCACATCAACAGCACCCCCCAGCTCCCCAGGGGCTATTCCACATCCCGGTTATGACAGTGTCACGCCGTCTTGGGGTTGACTTGCCTGAAAGCAGAGAGTCACACCGGACCAGCACTCCTGTCCACCCTGAACGCACAGGTGGATCAGTGGCTGACTTCGCATCAACTGGAGATCGGCAAAGTGGTGTGTGACAACGGAAGCAATTTGTTGGCGGCATTAAATTTGAGCAAGTTGACACATTTGCCGTGCATGGCACATATGTGTAATCTGATCGTACAACGCTTTGTGCATAAGTACCCAGGCTTACAGGACGTCCTCAAGCAGGCCAGGAATGTGTGTGGTCATTTCAGGCATTCCTACATGGCCATGGCGCACTGTTCAGATATCCAGCGGCGAAACAACATGCCAGTGAGGCGCTTGATTTGCGACAGCCCGACACGTTGGAATTCAACACTCCTAATGTTCGACCGCCTGCTCCAATAAAAAAAAGCCATCAACGAGTATTTGTATGACCCGGGTGCTAGGACAGCCTCTGCGGAGCTGGGAATTTTTTTGCCACGTTACTGGACGCTCATGTGCAATGCCTGTAGGCTCATGCGTCCTTTTGAGGAGGTGACAAACCTAGTCAGTCGCACCGAAGGCACCATCAGCGACATCATCCCATTTGTTTCATTTCTGGAGCGTGCCCTGTGAAGAGTGCTGGATCAGGCCGTAGATGAGCATGAAGAGGAAGAGGAAGAGTTGTGGTCACCATCACCACCAGAAACACCCTTATCAGCATCGCTTAATGGACCTGCGGCAACGCTGGAAGAGGAGTGTGAGGAAGAGGAGTCAGAGGAGGAATGTGGCTTTGAGGAGGAGGAGGAAGACCAAACACAGCAGGCATCCCAGGGTGCTCATTGTCACCTATCTGGTACCCATGGTGTTGTACGTGGCTGGGGGGAAGAACAGACTTTCAGTGAGATCACTGAGGACGAGGAACGGGACATGAGTAGCTCGGCATCCAACCTTGTGCAAATGGGGTCTTTCATGCTGTCGTGCCTGTTGAGGGACCTTCGTATAAAAAGGCTGAAGTAGAACGACCTGTACTGGGTGGCCACGCTACTACACCCCCGGTATAAGCAGAAAGTGCCTGAAATGTTACCGAATTACCGCAATTCGGAAAGGATGCAGCAGTTCCAAAATAAATTAAAAAGTATGCTTTACACAGTGTATAAGGGAGATGTCACAGCACAACGGGAATCTAACAGGGGAAGAGGTGAAAGTAATCCTCCTACCACGACCACGCAGGCAAGGACAGGACGCTTTACAGACGTGTTGTTGATGGAGGACATGCAGAGCTTTTTAAGTCCTATGCATCGCCACAGCCCTTCGGGGTCCACCCTCAGAGAACGACCCGACCGACAGGTAGCAGACTACCTCGCCTTAACTGCGGATATCGACACTCTGAGGAGCGATGAACCCCTTGACTACTCGGTGTGCAGGCTTGACCTGTGGCCTGAGCTATCCCAATTTGCGATAGAACTTCTGGCCTGCCCCGCTTCAAGTGTCCTGTCAGAAAGGACCTTCAGTGCAGCAGGAGGTATTGTCACTGAGAAGAGAAGTCGCCTAGGTCAAAAAAGTCTAGATTACCTCACCTGTATTAAGATGAATGAGGCATGGATCCCGAAGGGATTGACAGTGGGCGATACAGTTGACTAATAAAGGCCTGGTGAAAAGATGAGCTGCCTTGGGCTAAAAATGGTCCACACGCTGCTGTATTTTATCTCTGCATGCCGGATGACTTGCGTGACTTATCCGCCACCAACTAGGGTTCAAGCCGCAATGTTTTAGTGCACTTTCTGCCTGGAAAACATCAATTTTTCTAGCCACTGCTACAGCAGCGGCTGCAACAATACCAAATTTTTCAGGCATGTGTACATGCCTAATTTTTCTGCCCTCTGGTGCTGCACTGTGGCTGCAAAAACAAAACAAAAAAAAGGCACATACATGTGTCACTTCCCCTTCGTGATCGTTACCTTGTTGTGGTGAAGGGGCTTGCGTATCACAATGAAGCAATCACCTCTAGAAGTGTGTTGGCAATGTTGGCACACCCCAGATGATAAGGTCGTTGCTTCATTGTGAACAGACCAAAAGCGATTGGCTGGATAATTTTGCATTGAAAAAACATACATTTTCTTTGTGATCATCTAAGGTGATCATTAAAGCCTACTAGGCCAACAATGGGCCCACACTGCAGAATCATTGTTTTATGGGTCACTTAACTGTCACTGAACTACCTCAGCATGACCATAGGCTTTTAAAAAAAAACATCACCTGCAATCTCCCAAACGTGGGCACGAGCACAGTCATCACTACACCAAGATTGACGCATAGAGAAATAAAATTTATGTCAAGAGTGTGTTAACTATTGACAACTCTTTGCAGTTGTCTAAAATCTATTCCATAGATGTCCCCTGATAGGGGACGTAACAGGGATTAAACTGATAGGAATAGTACTACTTAACACACCACTCATATCTGGTGGCACAGTACATTGCACGGCACACGCACAGTGCCCCAAATTGGAAGTAGGAGGACCGACCAAGCATCTTTTTCCATCTCCCGCTTCCTAAAATCTATTCCATACACGTCCCCTGATAGGGGACATAACAGGGATTAAACTGATAGGAATAGTACTACTTAACACACCACTCATATCTGGTGGCACAGTACATTGCACGGCACACGCACAGTGCCCCAAATTGGAAGTAGGAGGACTGACCAAGCATCTTTTTCCATCTCCCGGTTCCTAAAATCTATTCCATACACGTCCCCTAATAGGGGACGTAACAGGGATTAACTCTGCGGAGCTGGGTATTTTTTGGCCGCGTTACTGAATGCTCATGCACAATGGCTGTAGGTTCATGCGTCCTATTGCGGAGGTAACAAACCTGGTCAGTCAAACCCAAGGCAACATCATCGACCTCATCCCATATTCGTTTTTTCTGGAGCGTGCCCTGCGAAGAGTGCTGAATCAGGCCGTAGATGAGCATGAAGAGGAAGAGTTGTGGTCACCATCACCACCAAGCAGTCTTGTCGTCGTCGATTGCTGGACCTGCGGCAACGCAGAGAGAGAAGTCTGAAGAAGAGGAGTCAGAGGAGGAAGGTGGCTTTGAGGAGGTGGAAGAGTAACCAGAGCAGGCGTCCCAGGGGGCTTGTTGTCACCTTTCGGGGACCCTTGGTGTTGTACGTGGCTGGGTGGAGGAAGAGACCTTCAATGACATCAGTGAGGACAAGGAACGGGACATGGCTAGCTTGGTATCCAACTTTGTGCAAATGGGGAGTTTGCGGTTGTGCAAATGGACTGTTTGCGGTTGTTTGCGGTGCGTTAAACGGGGAGTTTGGTCTGTCAGAGTTTGGTCTGTCACTGTGAAGCGGGCGTAACCCTTACACTACCTGATCGATACAACATCATACCTGATGTTTTAAAGCACGTTATTCCAAACAATTTAGGAATGTTAGGTGATTTATGCCCTCTATGGATTAAAACCCGACTCTGCATCAACTGCATAATTTTCCATGGGAGTTTTGCCATGGATCCCCCTCCGGCATGTCACAGTCCAGGTGTTAGTCCCCTTGAAACAACTTTTCAATCACTATTGTGGCCAGAAAGAGTCCCTGTGAGTTTTAAAATCCGCCCGCCTATTGAAGTCTATGTCGGTTCGCCCGGTTCGCACGTTCGCGAACATTAGCGAAAATTCGCGTTCGCAAACGGAAAATTTTATGTTCGCGAAATCTCTATGCTTGGTATGGTAGCACTTGATTAGGACTGAGCTGCGCCTAGTCCATGTGACTGATGAACGTGATGTCAAATGGCCTAAGAAGAGGCTTAAACACTCATAGAGCATCGTGGCATCTTGATACAAATGATAAGAGTGGGTGTCGGGATTTAGGATAGGACATCAATATGTAAATCCCAGAGTACCCATTTAATATTCTTTTCACCAGAAATCTATGCCAGCATCTAGCTGGCATAGATTTCCATTTCTGGTGCATGGATCTCCTGCCATAAACCGAAATTATTAAGAGACGTCTCTTAATAAATTCGGCACATCTTACGCCAAAATACTTTTATTAAGACTGGTGAAACAAACACCAGTCTTAATAAATTCCCTTAATTTGTGAATTGGTGACATAAGTAAAATTGCCATTATCTGCATTCTACTTTGAAATTGTATGTCTGATGAAACACTAGAAACATTGCAACACATATCCTTCATCATGGCATCTTTAAAATTAGAAGGCCGAGGGAATATTCTTAAGATTGTAACTAGAGATTAGCGAAATTGGGCTTTGCAAAGTCTGCCAAGAAATTTGATTAGTTACAAATTAATTAATCACGAATCGCTATAAATCAGGACTAGCCAGGCCACTCTGCCTTAATGGCCAAACAGAGCAGCCATGCTGCGGGGGGGGGGGGGGGTTGCGGCCATGCTGAGGTGCTGCAGAACCACACGGGCAATTAGCCTGTAGCTGCTTTTCATTTAATAATGAAGACCACACTGTATAGTCCTTCTTCATTGTTAATGGCCGCGAAGCACCTTTAATGCACCTTTAAACAGGGGCTGTTGCTGGTATGGGGTTTGGCTGGTTAGGTTGGGGGCTCAATAGGGGCTCAATATGCATATTATTGCTGTTCTGGCCTGTAGTGTTGATCGAGCACCAAAGTGCTCGGGTGCTCTGATCGAACAGATTGCTATTCTCGGGTGCTGTACTGACCACCCGAGTACAATAGAAGTCAATGGGAGAACCCAAGCATTAAACCAGGCACCCCATGCTCTGAAGAGGGGAGGGTGCCTGGTTCATAGGAAAAGGGGGAGGATGTCTGGATGCATCTTGGACTCCCAGGTCGCTGCTAGGAACCCTGTTGTCCGAGTAGTGCTCCACTAAAAACAATAATAAATTGCTAATAGGAGTTTACTATAAACCACCTAATATACCAGAGTCCACAGAAAATCTACTACTAAACGAGACAGACAAGGCAGCAAATCATAATGAGGTGGTTATTATGGGGGACTTCAACTCCCCAGATATAGACAATACATCTCATAAAGGAAATAGGTTCTTGGCAATAACCAAAGACAATTACCTCTCCCAACTGGTTCAGGACCCGATTAGAGGGACAGCCATACTGGACTTAGTATTAACCAATAGGCCAGGCAGAACAACAGACGTGCAGGTTGGGAGACACCTGGGAAATAGTGACCATAAAGTAATAACCTTCCAATTATCATTCAAAAGAGCGTTTCTACAGGGAGAAACAAAAATACCAAACTTCAAAAAAGCTAAATTTAGCCAACTAAGATAGGCCATAAGCCTAACTAACTGAGACAAAGCTCTCAAAAATAAAAATACAGCCACAAAATGGGATATCTTTAAAAGCATCCTAAAATCTCATTGTGAGAGGTACATACCGTATGGGAATAAAAGGTTAAGGAACAAAAAGAAACCAATGTGGATAAATAGAACTGTAAAGAAATCAGTAAATAACAAAAAGAAAGCATATAAATCACTAAAACGGGAGGGTAGCACGGAAGCACCGAAAAACTATAAGGAAAAAAATAGAACATGTAAAAAAGAAATAAAAGCGGCCAAACTAGAGACTGAGAGATTAAATGCCAAAAAGAGAAAAACTAACCCTAAAATGTTCTTCAATTACATAAATGTTAAAAAGTATAAATCTGAAGCTGTCCCTCCTTTAAAGAGTAATGAGGGGGGAGTCGCAGAGAGCGATGAGAAGAAAGCAAATCTGTTAAATATTTGTTTCTCCAATGCATTCACTGAGGAAAATAAACTGTCAGATGAAATGCTGAATGTAATAATAAATTCCCCATTAAAAGTGTCCTGTCTGACCCAGGAAGAAGTACAACGACCTAAAAAGATTAAAATAGACAAATCGCCAGGACCGAATGGCATACACCCCCGTATCCTAAGGGAATTAGGTAATGTCATTGCCAGACCCTTATTTCTGATATTTGCGGACTCTATACTGACAGGGAATGTCCCATAGGATTGGCGCATAGCAAATGTGGCGCCAATATTCAAAAAGGGTCCAAAAACAGAGCCTGGAAACTATAGGCCGGCAAGTTTAACATCTGTTGTGGGTAAACTGTTTGAAGGTTTTCTAAGAGATGCTATCTTTGAGCATCTCAACGGAAATAAGCAAATAACGCCATATCAGCATGGCTTCATGATGGATCGATCGGTCATGCCAAATTAATTTAATCAGTTTCTATGAGGAGGTAAGTTCTAGAATTGACAGCGGCGAATCAATGGATGTCGTATATATGGACTTCTCCAAAGCATTTTACACTGTGCAACATAAAAGGTTAGTATATAAAATGAGAATGCTTGGACTGGGAGAAAATGTCTGTATGTGGGTAAGTAACTGCCTCAGTGATAAAAAAAAAATGAGGATGGTTATTAATGGTACACACTCAGATTGGGTCACTGGCACTAGTGGGGTACCTCAGGGGTCAGTATTGGGCCCTATTCTCTTCAATATATTTATTAATGGTCTTGTAGAAGGCTTGCATAGTAAAATATCAATTTTCGTAGATGACACTAAACTGTGTAAAATAATTAACACTGAAGAGGACAGTATATTACTACAGAGGGATATGGATAGATTGGAGGCTTGGGCAGATAAGTGGCAGGTGAGGTTTAACACTGACAAATGTAAGGTTATGCACATGGGAAGGAATAATGCAAATCACCCATATATACTAAATGGTAAAACACTCGGTAACTGTCACAGCGAGGAGTGGGGGAAACCCCCCACCATACAATGTAAGAAGGATAATGGTAGCAACTAGGCCAGGACGCCGGGATCAGGGAGCAGGTCACCTCTTATTGCATCCCTAATCCTCTACCTAACTCCTAACCAAATGAGCGGACCCTGATGGTGGGACCGCTTATACCCTGGAAATCCCTCACTTAGGAGCAGGGGAGAGACGACCTGTTAATCCACAACACGGAGGAAAAGGAGTCTCTAAAGGCCTAGAAGCAGGGAAACACATACAGCAAAAGATGATGGCAGGTAAGCGAAACCAATAACACACTTACCTGCCACAGACACACTGACTGGAACCCATGCACAAGTGCTGGTGTCCACACCAACATTAAAGGACACAGCACACACCACAAACCACACAGGAACACAGGACACCATAGCTGCAATAATATGAGGCAGGGGAATGTCTAGTAAACATGACACCAAACACCACCAGACATGTAACACCAAGCTAGACATACAAACACCCTGAACATAACCCACTCCATAAAAATAGGGACAGGAAGGGAAGGAGACACCGGGATGACATAGAACATCTATGACCACAAGAGTGGCCCTCACTGGAAAGATGGTAAAGCCAGGAGCAATGAACCACCAGCACTCACCAAGCCTGAAGGAACACCGAGCTACAGGCTTCCAGCAGAGACTAAATAGCCCAAGCAGTCACACCCACAAACACATAAACCCAGTGTTCACAAAACACTAGGAAGGGAGATAACCCTTTCAACACCAGACAGAGGAAGGAAGCCACTAAAAGGGGAAGTGCACACACAAGCAAACTAAGCCACACGTTACCACCGGCAACAGCATGCGTGACAACCATGTCTCGGCAATCACCCAGAAGGCCGAGACCATGCCACCGCATGCTCTCACAGCAACACGTTGCCGCGGGCAACCGCAAGTGGGGCAACAGTGTCACAGTGTACACCATAGGCCGTGACAGTAACACTGACATGGAAAAGGATCTAGGAATTTTAATAAACAGTAAACTAAGCTGCAAAAACCAGTGTCAAAACCAGGCAAATAAGATAATGGATTGCATCAAAAGGGGCATAGATGCCCCTGATAAGAACATGGTCCTACCACTTTACAAATCTCAAGTTAGACCACACATGGAGTATTTTGTACAGTTCTGGGCTCCTGTGAACAAAGCAGACATAGCAGAGCTGGAGAGGGTCCAGAGGTGGGCAACTAAAGTAATAACTGGAATGGGGCAACTCCAGTACCCTGAAAGATTATCAAAATTAGGGTTATACAAAAAAAATTAGGGTTACAAAAAAAATGACTGAGGGGAGATCTAATTAATATGTATAAATATATCGGGGTCAGTAACAGGCCGAACTGGATGGACAAATGTATTTTTTCGGCCTTATGTACTATGTTACTATGTTACTTTTACAGACTGACAATAATATGCACAAAACAGAAGATAAAATCGATTTTAGAGGAAAAATTGTTAGGAAACATTCTTTACTGTATATTTACTTGTATATAAAGTGCAAGTGCTGGCCAAAATTACAAGGAAGAGGCACTCTGATAGAACCTGTATATCACATAAAGGAGGGCCTCATTTACATTGTGGTACAATTGTTCATGTAGTGGGACTCCTACACTCATAAATCCTATGCACTAAGTAAAAGGACTGCCAAAAATTACAAAAAAAACTGGCACTCCAATACACCCTTTATTACATATAAAGGAGGGCATCATACACGGCCTTGAAAAATTATGATTGATGGCCTGCTGGTGACCCTCAAAAACATTTGGAGCAAGGGCCTGCTGATCTGACCATCTAAAACATTATGGACGAAGGCCTGTTGCTGCTTTGGTGACTCTAGATAACCTGGGGCCGATCGCACGTCTCCGTGATGGCGACGATCCATTTGGATGTCTGCCCTATCAACTTTCAATGTTATTTTCAGAGCAAACCATGATGACCACGGGTAACAGTAAATCAGTGTTCGATTCTGGAGAGGGAGCCTGAGAAACGTCTACCACATCCAAGCAAGACAGCATGTATGCAAATTACCTATTAGGTATAATTAGATGAGGGCCTGCAGGTGAGCTGACCCTGTAAAAGATTTTAGGTGCGGGCCTGCAGGTGTGCTGACCCTGTAAAAGATTTTAGGTGCGGGCCTCCTGGTGAGCTGACCCTGTAAAACATTTTAGGTGTGGGTCTACAGGTGAACTGACCCTGTAAAAGATTGTAGGTAAGGGCCTGCTGGTGAGCTGACCATCTAAAACATTATATGCGAGGGCCTGCAGATGAGCTGACCCTGTAAATGATTGTAGGTGAAGGCCTGCTGGTGAACTGACCCTGTAAAAAAATATATGCTAGGGCCTGCTGGTGAGCTGACTCTGTAAAACATTATATGCGAGGGCCTGTTGGTGAGCTGACCCTGTAAAAGATTTGAGGTGCGGGCTTGCTGGTGATCTGACCCTGTAAAAGATTTCAGGTGCGGGCCTGATGGTGAGCTGAACCTGTAAAAAATTGTAGTTGGGGGCTTGCTGGTGAGCTGACCCTGTAAAATATATATGCGTGGGCCTGCTGGAGAGCTGACCCTCTAAAAGGTTGTAGGTTAGGGCCTGCAGGTGAGCTGACCCTCTAAAAAATTATATGCGAAGGCCTTCAGGTGAGCTGACCCTATAAAAGATTGTAGGTGAAGGCCTGCTGGTGAGCTGACCCTGTAAAAATTATATGCGAGGGATCCTGGTGAGTTGACCATGTAAAATATTATATGCAAGGGCCTGCTGGTGAGCTGACTCTTTAAAAAATTATATGTGAGGGCCTGCTGGTGCACTGACCCTGTAAAACATTGTAGGTGAGGGCTTGCTGGTGAGCTGGCCCTTTAAAAAATTATGTACGAGGGCCTGCAGCTCAGCTGACCCTGTAAAACATTATATGCAAAGGGCATATATGCGAGGGCATTTTATGCGACGAATAAGCATGTTGATATAATGGAAGAGGAGAAGGAGGATGAGAAAAGGAAGATTCAATCATATACCCTTGTTTGTGGTGGAAGAAGTGCATGGGAATACAGTGTATTGAGTACATTAAACAACACATTTAAAGTGCCTTTATGTTCATCAGCTTTCCGCTGGTGGAGTCAAGAAGTCATGGTGAATTCAAGCCTTGATAATTTTTTATAAGAGTCAACCTGTCAGCATTTTCAGTTGACAGGCGGATACGCTTATCTGTTATAATTAGTGTTGAGCGTCCACATTAGCCATTAACCCGATGAAGTCGGACACCTATTGGTCTAGACATTCCCTGAGGCTGGATCCAGAGGGCGGCTATCGATGGGTTTGCTGCAAGAATGATCTCATATCTGAAGTGGCTTCCTGCTCATCGCCCAGGAGAATGTCGTCCTCGGTCTCCTCCCCCCAGCCAAAGACAACACCAGGGATCTCCGAAAAGTTTAAAGCCTGCTCTTCTTGCTCCTCCTCCCTCCAGCCACCATCATCCTCTGACTCCTCTTCAGACTCCTGCTGACTTGTTTCAGATGGAGTAGCTTCCCCCTGAGAATTCATTCAGCATTGCGACTTCCTCATCTTCTAGCTCCTGCTCCTTGACGGCTTGATTAATGACACAACACAATGCACGCTCCAGAAAGAAGGCTTAAAGTACAATGTCACTGATGGCGCCCTGGCTGTGACTGACCAGTTTGGTGATCTCATCAAATGGCCGCAGAAGTCGGCATGCATTATGCATGAGCAGCCACTGGCGCGTTGAAAAAAAAAAACAAGCTCCCCAAAACCTGTCCTGCCGCAGAGTTCGTACAGGTAGTTATTATCGGCACGTTTCTGCTGGAGCAGCCTATCAAGCATATACAATGTGGAGTTCCAGCGATCTTAAGTCCACACTAGAATCTAAAATTCGGTACTTCTGATTTTTTTGTAATAAGATTCAGTGTTTCCGATTTTTGGACTTGAATTTATTGAAGACTTCCGATTTTTTGCAGTTCTTCAAACTTCCGATTTTTTTAGGCTTCGGATTTTTGGAGTATTGATTTTTTTGAGACTTTCAATTTTTTTTATTTTTTCTACACATGTGGTATTAGTCGTGATTTTCTCACAGTTTTATTTAAAAATAGTAGGGTATGAGAAGAGAAAAAGATGCATTCACCAAATACTTCATAATTGTTTCTTTCTCAGCATTTCTAGTATTTAAAACATGATTCAAACAATGTTAGAACTATATTAAGACAATATATTAAAACAGTAATTAAAAAATGTGGATTGCTTTTTACAGTATCAACATGGGGTAGTGATGGGTCATGCTTTCACATATTTCACATATTTGAGCATCAGCAAGTGGAATCAGGAACATGGCTCAGTGGTGAAAGAGACTCAGTGGTAAAAGAAGCAGGGGCCCCAGGTCGACACGGCCAGACATGCGACCCCCCATCGAACCGGGGGCACCCCCTACATTATATATCTTTTTTCTATTTCATTCCTGAGAGGTAGGGTGTCCTCTCCTTTGGTTCGGCAGCACCATACCATAGGTAACTAGGAGTGAGCCACCACTACAGCCGCTTTTCTATTGTACTTTTCCACCCTCAGTGAGTGAGCTCCTCCACATTACACTATGGACATCTGGCACCATATCCAAAACAAAAAAACTAAAGCTGACACGTTTAAATTTAATGATGCGGATTGTGAAATAACAGTAAATGACAAAAATATGGTGGATATATTCAAAGATCTTGAAGGCTTGTTGCAAAAACAACTAAGACAACATTGGGAGATCAGGTCACTCCAATTCTATATAGAACACCAAAAAGTCCCGAAAGGGTTATTGTTGTACAAGACCCCAGCCCAAGATTTGTTAAGTGAGACATTTGAGGAAGAATGGAATACATTACTGCATAACTATTCTATCTCACTTATCAAACTTATTGTTAAAAGGAGAACTGAAATATTGGGAGACCTAAACAAAAGAATTGAAGGACTAAAAGAACAGATAGATAAATTGCCTAGAAATAGTGATTTTGATATCTGGCAAGAAAGAATATGCAGGGGACTAGATAAAATAGAGAATGAAATTATAAATAAAAAAACTAAAAAACATCTGAATACATATAGGACCTATCAAACAGAGGAGTTGGGGGATCGCATTGACTCACCCCAAAGAGAGAACGCACAAAGGCAAATAGACTTACAAGACACTGTACACAATAATTATGCTGTCAGTAAACAATAGGTATGAACAACTTTCTGACCAGCCTTTTTTAGATCACACGCCGGCCCATCACAGGACACGAACGAGACACAGAGAACAAACACCTTCCACTCACAACCAGGAATCACACAAACACCAATACAATTTGAGGCAGAGACATCACTATGCACAACAGAATGTAGAAATGAATCAGTATCACAATACACAAAGAAAAAATCACTATTCGCACTCCACAATAAATCACAGGGAAAACTCAAGACATCAATATCACAGACACACAGACGAGAGAGAAAGACGAGAAGGAGTAAGAGGAAAAGAACCACCACACAAGAGACACCACTAGGGACGAGCACGGGATCAGTAATTAATTTAAGTTCGTTCACATTGACCACTACACAGACCAAATTATTAGAAAAGGGACTTAAATTTGCCCCCTCTGAAAAGATTGATAAGTTCTCAACATATATAGGAATACAAAAGTTCATTAGAAGTGTTTGTCTAAAGAAACACTTCTTGAAAAACCCTATAATAAGAAATGAGGTGAGACAGGACAATTGCCAAACAAACACTATACAAAAAAACCTTGTAATACAAAAAAACCCTGTAATACAATGGTCTGGTCTAAAAAATAAATCCACCATGTTCCCAAGGAATGAAATAAGCCGAGAAATGGCAACTTTCCAGAAGAATGTGGAGGAAGATATCAGAAAAATGAAAGTTAGACCCCCCTATCGAGATAATCTGACGAAAAAAGTATCCGCATTAAAACTATTACAAAAAAAAATCAATCACCATACGCCCTGCAGATAAGGGAGGTGCAGTGGTCATATTAGACACCATAAAATATAACAACGAATGTCTAAGGCAACTTGCAGATGATAAAACATACAATAAGTTGAAAAATTACCCTGTAGACAGATTTGATCAGGAGTTGAAAGAATACTGTAAACGAGGCTTGGAACAAAAAATAATATCCCAGCAGGAATTTGAATTTATCTTGGGCACACAGAGAAGACTTCCAGTCTTCTACTGCCTGCCCAAGATTCATAAGGATCTACAAAATCCTCCCGGCCGACCAATAGTATCGGGAATTGAATCGATTACATCGAATCTGTCTAGATATATAGACACGCAATTACAGCCGATAGTGAAAAAAATGAGCTCATATATAAAAGACACAACTCATATTATCCAGGCCTTAGAGAGTATAGATAGCCAACCAGAGTGGATTATGGGGACCCTGGATATACAATCCTTTTACACATCAATTGACCACCAACAGGGGATGGCGGCGGTGAGACAACAAATAGAAAGGGAAGGGACAATTAAGGACTCCCACGCCGAATTCATTGTAGATGGTATAGACTACATCCTCAACCATACTTATTTTTATTTTGAGGGTGTCCATTACCTGCAGAAATGTGGGACCGCCATGGGGACCAGTTATGCTAATTTATTTTTGGCAGAATGGGAATACCAGCACATCAGGCCAAAGCTGGGGGCGGATCTGATCAAATGTGGCAAGTGCATTGCATGCAAAATTAACAACAAACCACTTAAGACTACTACAGTCCCTTCTACACAGAACACATTTGTCTGGGAGATAAAGGACTGCCTCACGTGTAACTCCACTGGCGTGGTCTACCTGATCCAGTGCCCATGTAATAGACAGTACATTGGCAGGACCAAGCGACTATTAAAGACGAGATTGGCTGAACATATAGCGAACATCAAAAAAGGATATGAGAAACACTCTCTATCCAAACACTACAAAGAGGTCCATAACAGCGACCCAGACAATCTCGTCTTTACAGCACTGGAAAAGGTAGATCAGCATTAGAGAGGAGGGAATTTCATAAAACAGATGTCCAGGAAGGAATCCCGACGAATTTATGAGTTTGGGAGTCTGTTACCAACAGGGCTGAATTCGGAACTGGAACTTTTTGTCTTTTTGTAGGGGGGTGCCCCCGGCTCGATGGGGGGTCGCATGTCTGTCCGTGTATCCCTGCCTCGACCTGGGGCCCCTGCCTCTTTTACCACTGAGCCTCTTTTACCACTGAGTCTCTTTCACCACTGAGCCATGTTCCTGATTCCACTTGCTGATGCTCAAATAAGTGAAATATGTGAAAGCATGACCCATCACTACCCCATGTTGATACTGTAAGAAGCAATCCACATTTTTTAATTACTGTTTTAATATATTGTTTTAATATTGTTCTAACATTGTTTGAATCATGTTTTAAATACTAGAAATGCTGAGAAAGAAACAATTATGAAGTATTTGGTGAATGCATCTTTTTCTCTTCTAATACCCTACTATTTTTAAATAAAACTGTGAGAAAATCACAACTAAGAAAAATACCACATGTGTAGAAAAAATAAAAAAATTGAAAGTCTCTAAAAAATCGATACTGTGAAAATCAGAAGCCTAAAAAATTCTGAAGTTTGAAAAACTGCAAAAATTCTGAAGTCTTCAATAAATTCAAGTCCAAAAATCGGAAACACAGAATCTTATTACAAAAAAATCGGAAGTACCGAATTTTAGATTCTAGTGTGGACTTAAGATCCGGTGTCCAGGTTTTGATGACAGCTCTACAGAGTATATAAGGTGGATACAGACAGGTGTAGCGTAACCACTGAGGAAGGGATAGGTATATTTCCCGAAACGCGCCTGGTAAACGCCATACACCTGTCGAAATACTCCTTGTCGCATGGCCATGCAGACATTGTCATCATATCTGGAAGATTGAATCGACACAGTAGAGACGTCATTGCCGGACGAAAAGAGGAAGTCACGTGAGTGTGATCCCGCGAGAACTTGCAAGCGCGGCCATCGAGGAGTGCGATGCAAGACGCCGGAGCCTCTCGCATCATTGATGACACACTGTTATGGGGGAATCTGTGGATGACACTGTTATGGGGGATCTGTGGATGACACACTGTTATGGGGGAATCTGTGGATGACACTGTTATGGGGGAATCTGTGGATGACACAGTTATGGGGGATCTGTGGATGACATACTGTTATGGGGGATCTGTGGATGACACAATGTTATGGGGGATCTGTGGATGACACACTGTTATGGGGGAATCAGTGGATGACACACTGTTATGGGGGAATCTGTGGATGACACTGTTATGGGGGATCTGTGGATGACACACTGTTATGGGGGAATCTGTGGATGACACTGTTATGGGGGAATCTGTGGATGACACAGTTATGGGGGATCTGTGGATGACACACTGTTATGGGGGAATCTGTGGATGACACTGTTATGGGGGATCTGTGGATGACACACTGTTATGGGGGAATCTGTGGATGACACTGTTATGGGGGAATCTGTGGATGACACAGTTATGGGGGATCTGTGGATGACACACTGTTATGGGGGATCTGTGGATGACACAATGTTATGGGGGATCTGTGGATGACACACTGTTATGGGGGATCTGTGGATGACACACTGTTATGGGGGATCTGTGGATGACACACTGTTATGGGGGAATCTGTGGATGACACACTGTTATGGGGGATCTGTGGATGACACACTGTTATGGGGGAATCTGTGGATGACACACTGTTATGGGGGGATCTGTGGATGACACACTGTTATGGGGGAATCTGTGGATGACACACTGTTATGGGGGATCTGTGGATGACACTGTTATGGGGGATCTGTGGATGACACACTGTTATGGGGGAATCTGTGGATGACACACTGTTATGGGGGATCTGTGGATGACATTGTTATGGGGGATCTGTGGATGACACACTGTTATGGGGGAATCTGTGGATGACACACTGTTATGGGGGAATCTCTGGATGACGCACTGTTATGAGGAATCTCTGGATGACGCACTGTTATGAGGAATCTGTGGATGACACTGTTATGGGGATCTGTGGATGACACTGTTATGGGGATCTGTGGATGACACAGTTATGGGGGATCTGTGGATGACACACTGTTATGGGGGATCTGTGGATGACACACTGTTATGGGGGATCTGTGGATGACACACTGTTATGGGGGATCTGTGGGTGACACACTGTTATGGGGGATCTGTGGGTGACACACTGTTATGGGGGGTCTGTGGGTGACGCACTGTTATGAGGGATCTGTGGATGACACTCAACCACTCTCAAACCCAACTGGTAGAACTTGTTAAATGGATCCCAAACACAATATGCACAATAACACCCCCCACCCCCTCCAACACTTAATTAACCCCTTCATGGCCTAAACATTTTTTTCAAAGCTGAACACAAAGCTAAATAGGGCTGGGTGGGCTGGCAAGGGAGGGGTTAATAACAATTATGGAGGATCATGGCCCTTTGGGATAATCCAGAAAACAGCTTTGCATTTTACCCCTGAGCAAAGACCACACAACAAGTTGGACATGCAGTACTTTTAGTCCGGCGGCCTTTCGCCATGCACTGCCGTGCTGGGCCGGAGCTCCACCCCCGTCCCCATTATAGTCAATGGGGACGGAGCGGTGGTCCGGCGAAATAACGGCAGGACGGATCTGACAGGGTGAACAGCCTGTCGGATCCGTCCTGCCGCTAGTGTGAAAGTAGCCTTACAATCTCATGGCTTCTGAGCAACAGGTGGGCGGGGAGGGGAGGGGCTGGCAGAAGCAGCTTCCACTCTAGGATCAGATTACACTCCTCCCGAGTCCCTCCCTGCTGCCGGCGGCTCTGCTATTGTGTGCTGTGTGACTCACTGACTCAGACTGAGCGGCTTCACACGGATCGGCTCAGTCAGAGGAATCGACTCCTCCGGTTCAGTGAACTGAATCGATTCAAATGAATGATTCGTTCATGAACTGGACATCACTAGCAAGGAATGATCAATTGCCCCCCTCTAGCAATGCAATAAAGTTCAACTCAAGTCACTGACAAATGAGAGGGGGTAAAAAATGTTTATTATTTTTTTTTTTTACATTGGAACTGGCCGGGCTCCCCCCAGGGTCTGGGCCCCTTACTGGGGTATCGGCTGTACCCCCTGATGGCGGCCCTGCGTATAAGGAATATTACTGGACTTGACTACATGGTATAAATAACACCACCTTATAAGTCGATTGTGAGTGCCATTTGTGGATTATAGACCAACCTCTCAGCTTTACAAAGACACTTACAAAAACTAAGAAAGCAAATAACAAACTACAATTGCGATCTTTGTTGAATAAGCTAAGGACACAATACCAGGCCTCACAAGGGATTTCAAGTGCCACAAGTGCCACATGGTAGAATAGCCCCTTATGGGCACTGCCAATATTCATCCAATACCTATCAGTCTCTCTATTGTGGTTATTCTGATGCTTTTTTATTCATTTTATGTATTCGTTTTTATCTTGATTGATATTTTATCTTGATTAAATGTGTGCTTTATGTTAGAGTGCTCGCCCATTATATATCTTTTTCCTATTTCATTCCTGAGAGGTAAGGTGTCCTCTCCTTTGGGTTGGCAGCACCATACCATAGGTAACTAGGAGTGAGCCACCACTACAGCCGCTTTTTTTATTAAAAATATGTAATCCTTTTTAGTGTACATAGCTAAGCTGCTATCGTAGCACCCTTTGGATTTTCAGCTTTTTCCGTTATATGGGGAGCTGACGGGCTCCTTATGTCTGCTCTCTGACATTATAGATGACCGGCACTAAGTGAATGTACCAGTCACACAATTAGAAAAAACTGTTAACCCTTTGTGGCAGAATGGCTTAATATTTTTAATAAAGGACAATAGAAAATATGATTTTTAGTCAAAAATTTGTAAAATGCAATTATAAACAAAAATTACCTACAAAGGTGTACATAGCCTTGTGTTTCTTCATGTAACGTGCAACTTATTTTTTTTGCACATGGACCAGGAATAGTTTGGATCTGTAACCTCATACAAACAATTGCCTAAACCACTTAGCAAGTGGTAAGTGTCCTTCGGTGTTTCTAATACACCTGTGCCTCGGTCTACTTTTGACAGACAGGTTGTGTCTAAATTGATGATTTCATTACAAAATAAGATGTAAGAAGTAGAGCTGTCTAGGTGTGATAGTATAAAAGGAAGAAAAATGCTGCTACAGAATCTATTTTTCTTCCTAACATCTGCAGTGTTTTACAAGTAGTTTAAATCGTAAGTGAAAAGTATTAAATATAATGTTTAATCATTTTCCTTGTTTCCTTGCTTTATATCTTGTATCTTTATATCACTTAAACATATCTCAAACTCGTGTGCTTCTTTTAATTTCCTGCCTCTGTCAGTTCACATTAGATATGATGAATATAGCTATTCAGCTTTGACATCCTGTCTCCAATGGGAACATGCTAACAGATTATCTGCTAGTGCATTTCCACAATGACATTCAGGCTGACGCTTTCCTCTATTTTCTAACAATGTGATGATGTCACATGATGTCAGGTGGATGGAAAAGTAGAAACAGGTGGTGACATCACCAACCAACAACTACCCACCCACGCCATTATAAGGCAGCATGCTGATGCCAATGAGAAACAGCCGCAAAGTGTCTACAGTCTGGGAGTTAGAGAGTCACTTTAAAAAGAACCTGTCACCTCTGCTGTTTTAGCAACTATTTGCATTCCCCATGTAATAACAATTCAGGAGCATCATTTATAATACTATTCCTTTATTATTCCTTCTAGAAGTCTATCTTGGTGTTACCAGTTGGGGGTGGGTTGTTTCACATTATCCTTATCATTGCTGCTAGTGTCAGACTGTGCAGGGATACACCACCAACCTTTATTGTGGACTGCTAGCAACTTACAAACCGGATTCCAAAAAAGTTGGGACACCATACAAATCGTGAATAAAAACTGAATGCAATGATGTGGAGGTGCCAGCTTCTAATATTTTATTCAGAATAGAACATAAATCATGGAACAAAAGTTTAAACTGAGAAAATGTACCATTTTAAGGGAAAAGATGTTGAATCAGAATTTCATGGTGTCAACAAATCCCCAAAAAGTTGGGACAAGGCCATTTTCACCACTGTGCGGCATCTCCCCTTCTTCTTACAACACTCAACAGACGTCTGGGGACCGAGGAGACCAGTTTCTCAAGTTTAGAAATAGGAATGCTCTCCCATTCTTGTCTAATACAGGCCTCTAACTGTTCAATCATCAAGGGCCTTCTTTGTTGCACCTTCCTCTTTATGATGCGCCAAATGTTCTCTATAGGTGAAAGATCTGAACTGCAGACTGGCCATTTCAGCACCCGAATCCTTCTCCTACGCAGCCATGATGTTGTGATTGATGCAGAATGTGGTCTGGCATTATCTTGTTGAAAAATTCAGGGTCTTCCATGAAAGAGATGACGTCTGGATGGGAGCATATGTTGTTCTAGAAACTGAATATATTTTTCTGCATTGATGGTGCCTTTCCAGACATGCAAGCTGCCCATGCCACACGCACTCATGCAACCCCATACCATCAGAGATGCAGGCTTCTGAACTGAGCGTTGATAACAACTTGGGTTGTCCTTGTCCTCTTTGGTCCAGATGACATGGCATCCCAGATTTCCAAAAAGAACTTCGAATCGTGACTCGTCTGATCACAGTCTTCCATTTTGCCACACTCCATTTTAAATGATCCCTGGCCCAGTGAAAACGCCTGAGCTTGTGGATCTTGCTTAGAAATGGCTTCTTCTTTGCACTGTAGAGTTTCAACTGGAAACGGCGGATGGCACGGTGGATTGTGTTCACTGACAATGGTTTCTGGAAGTATTCCTGAGCCCATTCTGTGATTTCCTTTACAGTAGCATTCCTGTTTGTGGTGCAGTGTCGTTTAAGAGCCCGGAGATCACGGGCATCCAGTATGGTTTTACGGCCTTGACCCTTACGCACAGAGATTGTTCCAGATTCTCTGAATCTTCGGATGATGTTATGCACAGTTGATGATGATAGATGCAAAGTCTTTGCAATTGTTCGCTGGGTAACACCTTTCTGATATTGTTCCACTATCTTTCTGCGCAACATTGTGGGAATTGGTGATCCTCTACCCCTCTTGGCTTCTGAGAGACACTGCCACTCTGAGAAGCTCTTTTTATACCCAATCATGTTGCCAATTGACCTAATTAGTGTTAATTGGTCTTCTAGCTCTTTGTTATGCTCAAATTTACTTTTTCCAGCCTCTTATTGCTACTTGTCCCAACTTTTTGGGGATTTGTTGACACCGTGAAAATTTGAATCAACGTATTTTTCCTTTAAAATGATACATTTACTCGGATTAAACGTTTGATCTGTCATCTACGTTCTATTACAAATAAAATATTGACATTTGCCATCTCCACATCATTGCATTCAGTTTTTATTCACAATTTGTTTAGTGTCCCAACTTTTTTGGAATCCAGTTTGTATTTATACATTTCTATAAGGAATAATAGAGGAATGGTACAACATAAGTCATGAGAACAGATGCTCTAAAATTGTAATCACTGTATTTCTCACACCATAAGACACACCTGCCCTTAAGACGCACCTTAGTTTTAATGGAGAAAAATAAGAACATTTTTTCATCAGACCTCAGATCAGACCCCAATTCTTCAACAGACTTCAGACCCCCATCAGACCTTAGATTAGACCCCCAAATCAGACCTCCATTGCTCATTAGACCTCAGCTCAGATGCACATCAGACCTCGGATCAGACCCTCATTCCTCATCAGGCACCCATCAGATCTCAGATGAGACATAAAATAAATAAATGAACTTACCTCTTCAGCTCTGGACAGCGGCACTCGCAGATGCAGATCCAGCATGCTCTTCTCACACTCACTGCTCCCTGGTCCTTTTCTGCCGGCCCTGTGCTGCATTGTGACCTGATGTTGCACAGCATCAGGTCATAGTGTGTGCTTATGCTGTTTAAAGTTGGGTCACAGTACAGCGCGGGAACAGCAGAAGAAGACCATAGAGCGCTGAGTACAGCCAGCTCCAGGAGCGCTATATTTACCGCTCCCAGGTACTACTGTGTACTAGTGAGTTCTTCCATAATGGCGCAAAAATTGCCTCCTATGGTGCAGGAAATACGATACATGGGGAATGCAAGTAGTTGCTAAAATGACATAGAGGAGACATGACAGACCCTAAAGTATCACAAACCTAAGCACAAAGGAAATAAAACCAAGCTAGAAAACAGTAACAGACAATAACATACCTACTGGTGTGAACACCAAAGTAATAGAAATAGATATACTTTCTAAAAAATAGTCCTCGTTGTTTAGTTACTAGAGATGTGATTAAAGATTTATGGCAGATGTGTGCTCACTGAATCTTGAACAAAAACAGACAAAGCATCAGTATACTCCCTCATAAAGGTTAATGGAGTCTAAAATATTTAAACTCTGCAATTTTCTAAAAATACAGATTCCTATTTTACATATATGACTCTGATCTAATCCCTTTTCATCTGTAGGGAGCAATACCTTTTACATCTATGGAGCAGTGGGGAGACTGGAGGCCGGACTGGAAGCTTTAGGAGGTCTTGGCTCAGACCAACTTTAGATCTATTAGTCCAGATTAAGGCGGCCACATTTAAAATTAAATGTGTTGTGGGCACTACATAAGCATAAAGTTTGATATGCAGTGAGTTCAGCATGTCCATGTAAAGCATAGATCTGGCATCCACCTATAGACCATTGTTTCCCATGGTCTCCAGGTCCATGTTCTATGAAACATGGACCAGATTAGTTTATTCTTGAGTTTCTCCACACAACTCTACAGTAGGTCCATGTTAAACAAACTAAGATGTGATTCACACTATTGAACTGTATGGTCACCGGGTTTTCTGTGTGCTGTCTGTTGCACACACGCGTAGCACACAAATGGAGAATATGTCCATCTGAATCAGACTTCATATGCATCGTGAAAGAGAAAATGTTTTTGTGTCCATTAGCAATAGTTGCACAGCAGTTCATTTACTCAGACCCAATCAAGTCCAAGTCAACATGCTTTGTTTTCATAGGCAGAACAATACATGGAGAAGAGTGAGATTCATTGGAAAACCTAGAAATGTTGTCTTTCTGCTTGTTCTGTGTGACAACATAGATGAAGAGGATCCATTGGCAGCCCCCCCCCCCCCCCCCCCCCCGACACCGGATGTTTTCATCCATGTACAGAGAGAAGTAGCAGCAGCGGGACCAGGAGCAGCACAGGGAGCGGGGAGCCAGGTAAGTATATTCCCACGAAAGGGCCCAGCACATGTATACTGGATAACCCCTTTAATGCATATTTAAAACTAGACAAGCATAGGCTACTTCCTAACCATGTAAACAGGAAATGACTAAGCTTTTGGTGTTCTCCAAAACTAAAAACAGGTAAAACATGAAAATTGCCCCCACTATTACTGTAGTTACAGAGATTTCTGTATTTCATATCATCATCTAATTGTTTCTAGTATCAAATCATTTCCCAAGAGAATGGGGCGAGACATATTGTGTATACAATGAGGGGAGCCATGATGTCATGAGACCTCTCATTGTATAGTAATCATTCAGAATTATTATATATACTTACCTGTTTCAAATTGATAGATGGTCAGCTCCAGGGTAACTGTAATACTTGGCAGGTGGTAAATTGAAGCAGCTGGATTGGTGGAAGTCAATTAACGAATGTTATGGACCTATAAAAGAAAAAGACAAATGATAAATGCGCATTCACATAAGTATATTGCACAAAGACAGTCCTGTACTTACCTTCGCGATGGAAGAACTCTTGAAACAGCTGATCTTCAAGGCGGAATCGCAAGGAGGAGAAGCATGGCTGCGCAGATGCCTCCAAATCGGACAGGAAACCAAAGATATATTCGCGTCTCGGCAAGCAACTAACCCAGTCCTCTGCGCAGTACCCAGCGCGAGCCCAGATAACATCGATGTACGTCCTATCACTGGCGATGGATTATGCAGTGATATAGAAGAAAATTTGCAATCTATAAAACGAAGAAGAAAGGAAAAAAGGGCTTATTCTCCTTCTCATTTTACCTCATCGCAGATGAATAAGAGAGGCAGAAGAAATTCGTCAGTTATTAACGACAAGGATACCATGTCGGAGCAACGGTCAATCTGTATCTCAGCAAAAAAGGTGTCATCACAGCCTTCAACTGTCACATCAGCATCTTTGTCTTCTGAGATAGGTGAGACATCTCATATATTAAAACAGAGTGACTGTTCCCAACAGTGCACTATTGCAGGAAATTCGGCAATTGTTAATGAATATTCTTCATTAGACAAGGACAAGTTATTTAATGAATTCTTACAATTTTTGTCCAAAAAAGAAGCTTCAGATCATACTGGTTTTGTATGGCAGGACGCTTCTGATATTGATCACAGTACAAAAATCTTTAATAGTTACAATTCTGAAATTACTAACCCCAATTTTTCCATAGTAAATGCGACTCAGGAAAAAAAATCAGCAATGAGAGCAATATTATCCCAATGCTGGAACTCGGTTCAGGTATAAAAGAGACTTCATTCAAAGAAGCTCTATCTTGCCAAGTTTCACCACTCGGATTTCACTTAACACAGAATATAAAAGAAAAAATATGGAAGAAAGAATACAGAATCAGATAAAGAGAAAAATTCAGATAAAGATAAAAAGAAACATCAAAGGTCTGTATTTAATTGGATGCAAGCATTTTGCATTTACGCCGCAGTATTGGGAGAAAAACATCCCGATCTTTGTTCCCGCTTATTTTTTCACATAGACACAATTCTGGAAGCATATACAAATTTTGGAGGTTACGGATGGTTCCTTTATAATGAATCGTTCAGGCAAACATTTTCTATTTACAAAAACCTTAATTGGGGTAGCAAAGACGTAGGTTTGTGGTTAAATTTGATGTTGCCTCAGAGGAGTCATTCGTTTCGCCAACAAACAACCAATTATAGCACATATAGAAAAGGAACCTGTTTTGCATTTAACGACAATTTTTGTAAATGGCAGATACAGACATGAATGTTCATTCTGTTCTGGACCACATCCAGTTTCAAAATGTTTTCGGAAACAAGGAATTAATTTCACACATTCATTCAAAGAGCAACATGCAAATAAACAAAGTGACTCCTCTGAATACAACAAAATTAATTCATTGGCTAAAAATGTACTCAAACACACAGATGTCCATGCTATTAACTGAAGGGTTTTATTATGGTTTCTTTATACCTGAATTTGAAGGTCCGGGCTGTAAAATTGTAGATAATCTTCTTTCTGTAAAAAATAATTTGGACATTGTAAAAGATTCAATCAGAAATTGTTGCAGGCCGTAATGCTGGCCCATTTAATACTCCTCCTTTAAAAAATTTCAGGATTTCTCCATTAGGTTTAGTGCCGAAAAAAGAACAAAATTCGTTCAGATTAATTCACAATTTATCTCACCCAAAAAATTATTCTTTAAATGACTCAATTGATAAGAAGAAAGCAAGTGTAAAGTATGCTTCTTTTGACCAAGCACTATTATATCTTCAAAAAGCAGGAAAAAATGCATGGCTTGCAAAAGATGACATTAAGTCAGCGTTTAGACTTTTACCAATTAACCCTATTGGATACAATTCTTTAGGTTTTACATTTTTAGATAAATTCTTTTACGATATGGCACTCCCCATGGGTTTCACTCTTTCTTGCCACTACTTCAAGGCTTTTTCAACATTCCTACATTGGATGTTAGCTATTCATTCGAAGGATGGTTTTATTCTACACTACTTGGACGACTTTTTATTCATCGGTAATAAAGATTCAAATGCTTGTGCAGTTTTGTTAGATACATTTTTTAAGATAGCTCATTATTTTAATATTCCATTGGCTACAGATAAGACAGTTTATCCCACCACTAAGTTAAAATTTTTGGGCATTCATATAAACACGTTAAAAATGGAATTCAGCATTCCTGAGGAAAAAATTAGTCAAACTATTACTTTGTTATTTGAATTAATTAAAAAGGAAAAAACAACACTTAGGAAACTTCAATCACTTCTTGGGTCTCTAAATTTTATATCAAGAGTAATCCCTATGGGGAGAGTTTTTTCTAAAAGAATGTACGCAGCAACAGCAGGTAAAAAATTCCCAAATTCTCATATATACGTTTAACAAAACAAATAAAAAATGAAATCTGTATTTGGTTAAAATTTTTAATTGATTTTAACGGTCATACAATTTGGCAAAAAGATTTCATCGATTCGGATACTTATCCTTATACACAGACGCTGCAGGAGCGGTAGGTTATAGGGCCGTTTTCAATTTAAATTGGTCAGCAGAAAAATGGCCTTTGAATTAGATTTTTAATAATTATACAAAAAATCTAGTTTTTATAGAATTATTTCCAGTTTTAGTGTCACTATTAATTTGGTCACGAGAATTTAAGAATAGAAGAATTCTTTTACACACCAATAACTCTGGTATAGTATCTGAAATAGTAAACTTATTATTGCAAAAATTTGTTTTAATTTGTTTACAAAATAAAATCTGGATTAAGGCAAAACATATTCAAGGAAAATATAATATACTTGCCGATGCTTTATCTCGACAGCGTTTCAGGGATTTCTTCGAGATGGTACCACAAGCTCCAAGATCGGGAATTCCATGCCCGATTCATCTTTGGAATCTGACAGAAGATTAAAGTATGAATTGATAAAAAATTCAATAGCTACAAATACATGTGCTGCCTATGGTTAGAGTGGAGATCTTATTGTAATGGTCATAATATCGACATTTCGATTATACATACTGAGAATGTCATATCTTTTATTTTATATGTTTATAAAAAAAGGTGTAAAAGCTGGTGCCATTGGCAAAAAATTCTTTACTTAATAATTTCAAAATAAAACAAATTTTAAAAGGTATTAGTAAGAATTCTGTGTTTGTGGAAAGAACTAGGCCTATTTCGTTAGAATTGTTACAAAAAATAATTACTCAATTGTCCATAGTTTGTAATTCTACTTACGAATCGTACCTTTTTTCTTCGGTTTATTCGTTAGCATTCTTTGCAGCACTTAGAATTAGCGAATTAGCTGCAAAAAACAAACAAACAGAATCCCCTTTATTAATTTCAGATGTAATTTGTAATAACAGTTCATTAAAAATTAATATAAAAAAGTCTAAAACAGATCAGATGGGAAAAGGTGCATGCATCCATCTGAATAAATTCCACATTAAGTCAGTTTGTCCGGTTGAAAATATGAAAAAATGGTTAATGTATAGAAATAAGCTTAATGATTCTTTAGTTATCCATTTGGATGGTACTCCATTGACAATCTATCAATTTAATTGTATTCTCAAATTGTGCTTAAAAAATATTGGTTTAGACAAATACAAAATAACAGCTCACTCGTTTAGAATTGGAGCTGCGACTTATGCTGCACAATTGGGAATCAATGATAGCGGTATAATGAAATTAGGTAGATGGAAATCCAATTGTTTTAAGTTATATATTCGTCCTAATTTAATTGTTCATTAATTTTAGGAAAAGTGAGAATAATTTGGATCCTAGGAAATGACACAATTTCTTTGGCTCAAAGACGATCTACGGTCAGAAAGTCTTCAAATAATTTAGGATTTCCGGAGAACTATTATTTATTTTGGTGGTCATTTAAAGATATAAAATATAACAAAATGTTAGAAGAATGTAAATGCTTGTTAGTTAATTGGCCGAAACCTAATCTAGTAATTTTACAGTTTGGTGCTGATGTCATAGAGAAGATAAAAACACATGAAATTATACGCAAATTAAAAGAAAATATATTTCAAATTCGAAACTTACTTGGAAAACCCTAAAGTAATTTATTCGGAAATTATACCAAGCTTTACTTGGTCTTATAGGGATCTGGCATTTAAAGAAAAAATAAGAAAAAGAATAAATAAGCAAATGGAAAAATTTATGGATAAGATTGGAGAAAATTCTTACAGACACTGGGAATTTAATGGATTCACAAGAGGTCTTTATCATCCTTGGAGAGAACAGTTGTCTGATATTGGTCTCGATATTTTTATTGTGGATATTCAAAATATGATTGAAAAAATATTTAATTAGTATGGATGTAGGCTGCGATGTTTTTGGCCATGTCGCTTTCCATTGTGGCGGTGGGGGTTAAGTCACTCCGTTGAGTGGACATTGAATTTACTTTGTTTAAATACAATTGGAAGTTTATTTTAATGGAATTGGAGATTTATTAAAATTAATTAATTTGATAACATAATAAGCATTACGGCCTATATATCCCAATAGTTTACATGATTTCATTATTTTAATAAAGAGAATTTGTTGTATAATATTATTTGGTGTTTTAAATTTATTCAGGTTTAATTGGGGAGAATATGACATCATGAGAATTCACAAGGCAAGGGTGCAAAGTGTGTAAAATTACAGGAGTGGAGCAGGACAGCCACAACACCCAACATCCATCATGACAGTCCCTACAATCTGACCATGTGGTCTCCATATAAGATTGCCCCTTACCATAACAGCCTCAAAAGAGAGAATTGGAGATGATCATTGGGAAGATAATGTAAATATTGGATACATTTATAAATGTATCACCCCAAACAGAGCTCAGAAGTTGTTTATTATTTGACATTATAAGGAGCAAACATTTTGCCTAAAAGTCTGAACAAATGGGCAAAACTAGCAACTGTGGATCATGTTGTCTTTGTAACATCTAAAACTTCTGCAGGTATGTTGTTACCTAATACACATACTAATTTTACAGATAATTGCAGTAAAAATACTTGGTGGCTCCTCCATTAAACAATGTTGCTGCAATGAAGACAATGATCTAAATAGAAAAAAAACTCACCCAATGGCCCATAAATACAGGTATATACATGGTATATATCTCAGATGGGAATACTTAAATGTTTAGAATTTACATTCTTTTAACATAAAATTGAATAACAGAAAGGTCAGGGAAATGGGTAGACAAAAGATTCAAACTTTTTTTAGTTAGATTCATTTCTCAAGGTTTTTTGGTTGGGATCTCAAGCAGTCCTGCTGTCATAAAACAGACACTCTTCCTATATCATGAAGGAATGGATGAATGCCAGATGATCCAATGATTACATGAAGCTTATCTACTGGAACATTTCTGTAAAAAACATTTTCTTTATGTATGCCTGCAGAGACATATCACAGAAATCAGTAGGCAGGTAAATACCCAGCTGTCACCAGTGCCTGAATAAGAGAAAGAAACCACTGGACAATAGTAACTAGCTCACAGCATAAAACCAAGTGACAACAGGAAACCTGATTTTTCTAGCAAATAGAATATGTTAGCATCCTGTATTTAAGACTTAGCCTCATGAACACATTCATGTCCATTTTGCGGGTTCACAAAACACAGATCCAGGCTCCATGCATGCAACAGTTATTTTTTTTACTAAAACAGACAAGAATAGGACATGTTCTATCCTTTTTGTGGGGCCATGGAATGGAGTTATGGATGCGGACAGCACACAGTGTGCTGTCCACATATTTTGCGCCCTGTTGCAATAAACGGGTCCACATTTTATCCTCAAAAAATGCAGATCAGATGTAGACCGAA
Organism: Bufo gargarizans; assembly: GCF_014858855.1. Taxonomy (NCBI): domain Eukaryota; kingdom Metazoa; phylum Chordata; class Amphibia; order Anura; family Bufonidae; genus Bufo; species Bufo gargarizans. Next base: position 166,623,986 of record NC_058080.1, read on the forward strand.
AATCTGGTCGTGTTCATGACACCTAAAACTTAAGGTCCCCTTACACAAGACGATTATCAGGACGATTATCAGAAAAAAAGTGTATGAACGCTAGTTCCTGAAATAAGCTCATTTAAAGGTGCCACTGATCACCCAATGAACAAGCAAGAACTCGCTTATTGGGTGAAAGCACTGTTGATGGTGATGCTTAAATTATAATTTCTGGGAGGCAGTTTGTGCTGTGTAAAAAGCGATCTGCTCCCCAGGTATAATGATTCTCTATGGATGCTATGAAAGTGGGTGCGGACCCACTGCGCCACTGACTGGGTATACTATGGAGGGGCATAACTAAGCCACTACCTGGTCTTCACTAGAGCCTCTGATGGTGAGGATAGGCTTGGGCCGTTTGGGTAGTTTCCAGGGGCTACTCCAGAGCAGTCCCAGAGTCAGTGGCAGCTGGGGTCAGAGTACTCGGTGCAAGCACTGAGGGGACTTGTGTGGCCAGGAGGTTCTAGGTCTGGACAGGCGGCAATCAATCAGAGTCAGTAAGCGAAGTCCGAGGTCAGAGGCAAGATCCAATGTCACGGGCAGGGGGAAAACAGGCAAAGTTCATAAATGAAGTCTGAGGTCAGAGGTAGGCGGCAAACAGGCAAAGTCCAGGAGTTCAATAGGCAAGGTTTGTTACACAGTGAAGCAGACAAGAAAGACACCTTAGCACTTGGAGATAGACAAGCTAAAACCATGAGGTTGCTCAGGCCTCTTCCTGTAGTAGGAAGCGCCTTTAAATACCGAATGCAATCCAGCCATAGGCTAGTGAGACAGAGGGCGTGTATGTGCTGCTTCATCGGTTAAGAGAGACACCTATTCAAGCTAAAACACCAGTGCAAGTCTCCAGCAGGAAGGAAACTCTGGCATGGAACACAGCATAGTTAAGTTACATGCTGCCCGCGCTTGTCAGCATGGTGGCAGGAGGAAAACGAGGGAGCCTGGTGCCCGTGCCCGCAGAAAAGGGCAGCGGCGCCGGCACGGACCGCTAGGCGAGCAATGGAGATGAGCAATCGCAGTACCGAAAGTGTGTCTCCATACAGTGGAGGTGATTTATGTATGTAAATGCAGCTTTCACCTCCTCTTTATCAGCTAGCAATTACCAGGAATGAGCAGTTCATTTCTGATAATTATCCACAAAGTCGGCTCAAGTAAATTGACTTTAGATTGGCAGTTTACATATTTTAATGTTATTTCAAGGTATTTAATATGACATTATTATATGGAAGGTTAGTATCCCTGACATCCAACGACAAAGAAAATAAAGCAGTATGAATAAATGGTGTATGCAGTCCAAGACACTGCTTCACATGTCCATATACCGTAATACAGTACCAAAACTCCAGGCAGCAGCTTGAGAAAGGGTACAATAAAGGACCTGACATCTAATGAATATAACAAGAACAGATTAAAAAAGTGTTTCATGGTGTGTCACTTTATGTCCACATATGTATACTGACATCCTAACTCCCAATGCCAATAGTATAGATAGCACATAGAGTGGCAGGCAAAGGTTTGGGCAACCCTGGTTAAAATTACTGTTACTGTGAACAGTTAATCACGTTGAAGATTAAATGATCTCCAAAAGGCATAAAGTTAAAGATAAACACACACTTTTCTACATTTTAAGCAATATCAGTGTATTGTTTTGGTTTTGCACAATTTTAGACTAAAAAAAGAAAGGTGTACCTTGCAAAAGTATGGGAACCCAAGGAGATTTGAGCACTCTGATAATTTTGTACAAGATCTCAGACCTTAAATAAACTGTTAGGATTAAGGTTTGTTCACAATCATGGTTAGAAAAGGCCAGGTTCAATTTCAAAGCTTTACAAAAAGGCATACTCCTCTAACCTTATCCTAAAAAAAACAGCAGCCATGGGTTCTTCTAAACAGCTTGCTACTACAAAGCAGGAGAAGGCTATATGAAAATAGCAAAGTGCTTTCAGGTTGCCATTTCCTCAGATCGAAATGTAATTAAGAAATGGCAGTTAACAGGAAGAGTGGAGGTCAAGAGAAGGTCTGGAAGACCAAGAAAAAAATTGAAGGCAGCTGCTCGTTGGATTGCTAGAAAGGCAAATCAGAACCTCTGGTTGACTGCAAAAGACCTTCAGGAAGATTACGCAGATTCTGGCATTCTGGTACATTTTTCTACTGTACAGCAACACCTGCACAAATATGACCTTCAAGGAAGAGTTATCATTTTTGCATCATTACCACAAAATTCAGTGTCAGAATTTTGCAAAAGAACATTTAAACATCCAATTTTGTGGACTGATGAGGTTAAAATAGAATTCTTTGGCCACAATGAGCAAAAGTATAAATGGAGAAAAAAGGCCACAGAATTATTTGAACAGAACACTTCTCCAACTATTAAGCAAAAGGAGTAGATGAATCATGCTTTCGGGTTGTGTTGCAGCCAATGGCACAGGGAACATTTCATGGGTAGGGAAAAGAATATAGTCAATGAAATTCCAGCAAATTCTGGAAGCAAACATGGGTAGACTAGATGGGCCAAATGGTTCTTATCTGCTGACACATTCTATGTTTCTATGTTTTTATGACACCAACTGTAAAAAAGCTGACGTTGAAAAGAAGATGGCTTCTATAATGGATAATGATGTTAAACACACCTTAAAATCCACAATAGACCACCTCAAAAGGTGCAAGCTGAAGGCTTTACTATGTCCCTCAAAGTCCTCTGATCTGAACATCATTGAAAATATGTGGATATACCTCAAAAGAGCACTGCATGCAAGACGGCCCACAGAACTGGAAGACTTTTGCAAAGAAGAATGGATTAAAATCCCTCAAACAAAGTTTGAAAGACTCTTGACAGGCTACAAAAAGCATTTACAAGCTGTGATATTTGCCAAATGGGGTGCTACTAGATACTAACCATGCAGAATACCCAAAGATTTGCTTCGGGCCCCTTTACTTTTTTGTTATTTTTAAAATGTAAAAGATGAAGATTTTTTTTTTTTGCTTAAAATAAAAAGGGATGTGTCAACTTTAACTTTTGGAGATCATTTTATCTTCAACTTGCTTAACTGTTCATAGTAAAAGTTAAGGGGTGCCCAAACTTTTCCATGCCACCGTAGAATTATGTCCACCACTTTCCTGACAGATGATGTTGTATAACATTGTACAATTTCAGACATCGAGTCAACAACTTTTTTTTACTCAATGCACCAGAAATAATCAGGTCTCCAAGGTGGGCTCACCTCATGTTTTTCATCTACGTTTAGCTTGTACGTCTGCAAAAAAAAACAGCATGGAATAGCGTAGTAGACTGTGCTATTCCATCCTGCAGTATCCTGTAAAAAAAGGATCCATTTAACGGAGGCTCTAATAGCCTATGGGTGACGGATGCATCTGCCATTGCCCTCCATTAAACTGATCCATTAACCCCATAGGGACACAGCCTTATTTCACCTTAAGGACCAGGCCATTTTTTGCAAATCTGACCAGTGTCACTTTAAGTGCACATAACTTTAAAACGCTTTGACTTATCCAGGCCGTTCTGAGATTGTTTTTTCGTCACATATTGTACTTCATGACAGTGGTAAAATGAAGTCAAAAAAATTATTTTTTTTGCACAAAATAATACCTAATTTACCCCAAAATTGCAAAAATTAGCAAATTTCAAAGTTTCAGTTTCTCTACTTCTGTAATACATAGTAATACCCCCAAAAATTGTGATGACTTTACATTCCCCATATGTCTACTTCATGTTTGTAGCATTTTGGGAATGATATTTTATTTTTTGGGGATGTTACAAGGCTTAGAAGTTTAGAAGCAAATTTTGAAATTTTTCAGAAATCTTCAAAATCCCACTTTTTATGGACCAGTTCAGGTTTGAAGTCATATTGTGAGGCTTAGATAATAGAAACCTCCCAAAAATGACCCCATCTAAGAAACTACACCCCTCAAGGTATTCAAAACTGATTTTACATACGTCGTTAACCCTTTAGGTGTTGCACAAGAGTTATTGGCAAATGGGGAAGAAATTTGAGAATTTCATTTTTTTGTCTAATTTTCCATTTTAACCCATTTTTTCCACTAACAAAGCAAGGGTTAACAGCCAAACAAGACTGTATCTTTATTGCCCTGACTCTGCCGTTTACAGAAACACCCAATATGTGGCCGTAAACTACTGTACGGCCACACAGCGGGGCGTAGAGTGAAAGGTGCGCCGTATGGTTTTTGGAAGGCTGATTTTTATGGACTGGTTTATTTACACCATGTCCCATTTGAAGCCCCCTGATGCACCCCTGGAGTAGAAACTCCCTAAAAGTGACCCCATCTAAGAAAGTACACCCCTCAAGGTATTCAAAACTGATTTTATATACGTCGTTAACCCTTTAGGTGTTGCGCAAGAGTTATTGACAAATGGGGATGAAATTTGAGAATTAGATTTTTTTGTCTAATTTTCCATTTTAACCCATTTTTTCCACTAACAAAGCAAGGGTTAACAGCCAAACAAGACTGTATCTTTATTGCCCTGACTCTGCCGTTTACAGAAACACCCAATATGTGGCCGTAAACTACTGTACGGCCACACAGCGGGGCGTAGAGTGAAAGGTGCGCCGTATGGTTTTTGGAAGGCTGATTTTTATGGACTGGTTTATTTACACCATGTCCCATTTGAAGCCCCCTGATGCACCCCTGGAGTAGAAACTCCCTAAAAGTGACCCCATCTAAGAAAGTACACCCCTCAAGGTATTCAAAACTGATTTTATATACGTCGTTAACCCTTTAGGTGTTGCGCAAGAGTTATTGACAAATGGGGATGAAATTTGAGAATTAGATTTTTTTGTCTAATTTTCCATTTTAACCCATTTTTTCCACTAACAAAGCAAGGGTTAACAGCCAAACAAGACTGTATCTTTATTGCCCTGACTCTGCCGTTTACAGAAACACCCAATATGTGGCCGTAAACTACTGTACGGCCACACAGCGGGGCATAGAGTGAAAGGTGCGCCGTTTGGTTTTTGGAGGGCTGATTTTTATGGACCGGTTTATTTACACCGTGTCCTGTTTCAACCCCCCTGATGCACCCCTGGAGTAGAAACTCCCTAAAAGTGACCCCATCTAAGAAAGTACACCCCTCAAGGTATTCAAAACTGATTTTATATACGTCGTTAACCCTTTAGGTGTTGCGCAAGAGTTATTGACAAATGGGGATGAAATTTGAGAATTAGATTTTTTTTGTCTAATTTTCCATTTTAACCCATTTTTTCCACTAACAAAGCAAGGGTTAACAGCCAAACAAGACTGTATCTTTATTGCCCTGACTCTGCCGTTTACAGAAACACCCAATATGTGGCCGTAAACTACTGTACGGCCACACAGCGGGGCGTAGAGGGAAAGGTGCGCCGTTTGGTTTTTGGAGGGCTGATTTTTATGGACCGGTTTATTTACACCGTGTCCTGTTTCAACCCCCCTGATGCACCCCTGGAGTAGAAACTCCCTAAAAGTGACCCCATTTTGGAAACTATGGGATAAGGTGGCATTATTTGGGGGACTATTTTTAGGGTACATATGATTTTTGGTTGCTCTATATTACATTTTTGTGAGGCAAGGTTACCAAAAATTGAGATTCTGAAATTTCATCTCCATTTGCCATTAACTGTTGAGGAACACCTAAAGGGTTAATAAAGTTTGTATAATCAGTTTTGAATACCTTGAGGGGTGTAGTTTCTTAGATGGGGTCACTTTTAGGGAGTTTTTACTCTAGGGGGGCATCAGGGGGGCTTCAAAAGGGACATGGTGTCAATAAAAAAGGCCATCAAAATCGGCCTTCCAGAAACCATGTCGGTCCTTTCCTTTTGCGGCCTCCCTTTTACTGATACAGCAGTTTACGACCACAAATATGGCATTTCTGTAAACTGCAGTATCAGGGTAATAAATATTAACTTTTGTTTGGTTGTTAACCCTTGTTTTGTTACCGAAAAAAACGGATTGAAATGAAAAAGTGCCAAAAATGGAGTTTTTGGCACCGTTTTCATTTTTTTTTTTTAACCGTGTTAATCTGGGGGGTTGGGTCATGGGATATTTTTATAGAGGAGATTCTTACGGACGCGGCGATACCTAATAAGTCTACTTTTTTTTATAATTATTTAGGTTTTTGACTATATTATCCTTTTTGATACCCAAATTTTTTTTTGGTATCTCTAAAGTCTAGGTGTCATTTTTTTTATTTTTTTTTTATCTGATTATCTTATGTGGGGGCTCATTTTTTGCGGGACGAGCGGACGGTTTTTCTGGCACTATTTTGGGGGCTATATGACTTTTTGATCGCTTGCTATTAAATTTTTTGTTATGTTTGGTGACAAAAAAAAATCTTTTTTTGCACTTTTTTTTTTTTTTTTGGACCGTGTTAATCTGGGGGGGTTGGATCATGGGGTATTTTTATAGAGGAGATTATTACCGACGCGGCGATACCTAATATGTCTACTTTTAATAAATTATAGTTTTTTTGGGTGTCTCAAGTCTGAGAACCCTTTTTTTTTTATCCCATGTCAGTCCTAAATTGGGATATAAATTTAGTACTCCATGGAAGTGGGATACTCCCTGAAGCAACCAATAATGCAGAGGCCCGGATGATCGGGGCACGTGTCACATTGAGTTGTGGTGTCCTTCCGTATCCCCCTCCTGTGACACACTCTGCACCTTTTTTGGGTTCGTCCCTTCTTTCCAGTATGGGGGACCACACCTGGAAAGTGTTGGCCAGGGACGATCCGGGCGCCTCCAGTTCCCGAGGTACTCCGACCTGCTCTTTCCCGGTCCGAAAAGATCAGGTCTTTGAGGACTGCCTCATAGAATTGGAGGAATGTCCCTGTGCTGCCAGCGCTTCGGGATAGTACAAAAGAGTTGTACATGGCAACCTGCACCAAGTAGACCGCAACTTTTTTGTACCATGCCCGGGTTTTGCGCATGGCGTTATATGGCTTGAGGACTTGATCAGAGAGATCAACTCCTCCCATATACCGATTGTAGGCGACGATACAATCGGGCTTGAGGACCGTTGCCGCGGTACCTCGCACAGGGACAGGGGTGATGCCGTTACCATGAATTGTGGACAGCATAAGGACATCCCTCTTGTCCTTATACCTGACCAGCAACAGGTTTCCAGTGGTAAGGGCACGGGTCTCACCCCTGGGGATAGGTACCTGGAGGGGGAGGGCAGGGAGGCCGCGTTGATTTTTCCGCACGGTCCCACAAGCGAACGTGGATCTGGCGGCAAGGGACTGGAACAAGGGGATACTGGTATAAAAGTTATCCACGTAAAGGTGGTAACCCTTATCCAGCAGTGGGAACATAAGGTCCCACACAAGTTTCCCGGTAACACCCAGAGTGGGGGGACATTCTGGGGGTTGAATCCGGGAATCTCGCCCCTCGTATATACGAAATTTGTAAGTGTACCCTGAGGTACTCTCACAAATTTTGTATAGCTTCACGCCATACCTCGCTCGCTTGGTGGGCACATACTGGCGGAAAATGAGTCTCCCCTTGAACGCAATGAGAGACTCATCAACCGCGACCTCTCTTCCAGGTACATAGGCCTCCATGAATTTGGCCCCAAAGTGATCGATGACCGGCCGTATCTTGTACAGACGGTCATGGGCAGGATCACCTCGGGGGGGACATGCTGCATTATCGGAATAATGCAGACATTTCCGAATGGCCTCAAACCGGGAGCGTGTCATGGCTGTACTGTAAAGTGGGGTCTGGTATAGGACGTCCCCACTCCAGTACAGCCTGACACTGGGTTTCTTGACCAGGCCCATATGCAGCACGAGGCCCCAAAATGTCCTCATTTCGGCTGCACTGACCGGCGTCCAGCCACCGGGCCTGGCCAAAAAGGAGCCCGGGTGTTGAGCGACGAACTGTTGGGCGTACAGATTCGTCTGCTCCACCATCAGATTTACCAGTGGGTCACTGAAAAAATGACGAAAAAAGTCATATTCAGTGTAGCCCACTGTGGAAATCTGGATTCCTGATTGGCCTACAAAATCAGGAATCACGGGCTCGTATCGCTCTGGGCTACACCAGACAAATTCACCGGCAGGGTGCTCCGGTGGATTTAACTGGTGGGCCGGGAAACCAGTACGAGCCCCAGAGCTGCTCGTACTAGGCTGGGCCACAGGGTCCCTAACATGGCGGTCCCCTTGCTCCGCCTGGCGGCGTCTCCGCCGCCTTGGGGGCTCATCATCATCGCTAGATGATGAGGAGGATGCGGATGACAACAGGAATGTGGGGTCATCCTCATCCTCACTGGGACTCTCGGATTCGGAGGCAAGCTGGGCGTATGCCTCCTCGGCCGAGAACGTCCGGCGGGCCATAGGGGAGTGTGTGTCTGCGTGTATATGTGCGTGTGTGTAACTCTTTATTTTGTGTGCGTGTGTGTGGGGGCACGGGTGTTCACGAACTCACCCTAAAACTAAAAAAATAAAAAAATAAACTGACTAAAAAAAAGGCCAAAAAATGTGGAAAAAAAAATTCAAAACCGCTGATCAACCGTCCGAAGTTGATCAGCGGTGGGGTGTGCGATGCGCTAACAGTGGCCGGACACTAAGAGTGCCGGCCACAGTCAGCGTACACAAAAAAAATAAAAAAATCCTGCACCCCAAAAAAGTGGGGGGGGGGGGGGGCCGGGGGGGGGCAAGTGGCAGCACCCCTGGGGGGTCTAGGGTCACACAGCTGTGCTGTGGACCCCAGACACCCTAACTAGGGTGATGCAATGAAAAGTGAAAAAAACTAACTTTCCCTTTTTTTCCCTGCCTAACCCAAACTTTCCCTAGCTGTCCCTATGTACCTGATGGGGGGTGCTGGTGGCAGAGATCGGGTCCTGGGGGCACAGATCGGGTGCAGGCAGCGGCAGCAGACACGTGCAGGCAGCTCCTCTCTCCTCCGGCTCCGGAACACAAAAGGAGGAGGAGAGGAGCGCCTGCCTCTTTTGAATCTGCCGCCGGACCGCCCACTGACCAATCAGAAAGCGATCCTGAGTGGTGATGTCACCATCACCACTCAGGATCGCTGGATGGTGATTGGTGGAGTGAAATCACACCACCATCACCATCCTGTTCCGGGTTATCGGGTCTTCAGAGACCCGAATAACCCGGAAACGCAGAAAACCGCAGGTCTGAATTGACCTGCGGTTTTCTGCGATCGCCAACATGGGGGGGTCACAGGACCCCCCGGCGCATTTGCCCCAGGTGCCTGCTCAATGATTTGAGCAGGCACCGGGTTCCGATCACCGCCCGCCGAGCGGCGGTGATCGGAACCATTCATGACGTACCGGTACGTCATGTGTCCTTAAGTACCAGGACATCATGACGTACCGGTACGTCATGTGTCCTTAAGAGGTTAAAGAGATTCAAATTTGCGATATTTCGCAAATATTTTGTCGAATATTTGTCATATATTTGCGAATTCACAAATTCGAGATTATATTCTTGATTGCAAAAATCAGCAATGTATTAATGATATTTTGTCACAAGATGTCTATCTTATATAAGGCTATATATTGCCACTTAGTAGTTGAGATGTGAATTGCAGTCAGCAAGAGTTTTTCTAGCATGTCAAAATATTGTACTGAATTGGCTTCATAAGAAACTGGAGTCCTTAAACAAATTCAAGCTAAGGTAAGGGTGGGCATGTCTGTATGAAGGACATTTGCTAATGTTTACCCTTTATTCCAATTTCTGCCCTTTCCCTTCATATAATTAGCTAAATATTTGGCTAAAGTAACAAATAAAAAAGCACCATTTGAATGTGTTCTAGAAGGTTAAGGCCGGGTTCATATCTGCGGTTTTGTCTCCAGCAGTCTGTTCCAGCAGAGGAACAGAATGTCGGAGTTTCCCATATCCAGCATAGCCAGATACCACCGCACACCTCCGGATCTCTATTCACTGTAATAGGATCCATGGCGATTAAAGAATGTTTCAATTATGAGATCTGCCATATAGACTGGTTATCATAGGGCATGGATTACTGCTGGAGTCCTAGATAATGCAGGATAGCAATGCCATACACACAGATAAGGAGCAGATAAGACTTTGCATACCATGCATCTCTCCTATGACTCCTATGGGAGTAGGCTGTACTCTATTATGTACAGTCCTGGAGACTTTAATGGTCTTTTTGCATTTGTCTGACAATGAGCCACTGTCCATTACAACTGCATATAGAACGTACTCCACATATCAGCAATGCAAGAGTGTGTCTCCCATATGGCCACCCCTAAATAAATTTTTATGCCATAAAAAAGTTGAAAATGTTGGTGTATGCCATATTTACAGCAAAATTTGTGTTAATTTCTCTCACCGCTTTTCAAAAAGTGTTCTGATTGGGATTTAGTGTGTGGGATTGGGATTTACAGATATACTACAATTTGCACCGGAAGCAGGGGCAAACTATAATAAAAATCTATATCGGCTCATAGAAGGTGTAATTACAATTTCAAGTGAAGGGACAGGCAAAAGTGTGCCACATTTATTTATATATATTATGGAGCGAGACATATTGTGAATACAATGAGGGGAGCCATGATATCATGACACCTATCATTGTATAATTAATACTCAGTACATTTATATACACTTACCTGTTATAAAGGATAAGGTGGTACGCTCCTGGGAACTGTCTGTGTTGCAGGTGGTAATTCTAAGCTTCTGGATTGGTGGAGAATATTTAACGGTTTTTCGTATCCTATAAAAGAAGAGGTTCAACGGTTTAGGCGCATTCACGTAAGTATTTTAATCAAATTAGCAGTCCTGCACTTACATCCGTGATGGAAGATCTTCTAAAGGAACTAATCTTCAAGGCTGAATCCCAAGGAGGAGAAGAGTGGCTGCGCAGATGCCTTCAATCCGATCGGGATCCCGAAGATACGGTCGAACATCGGCATTCATCTAATTCAGTCCGCTACGCAGGAACCAGCGCGAGCGCAGATCTGATCGATGTCCGTCCCATCTCCACCGAAATAATATGCGATGACAAAGAATCGATTCCGCAAGCTACGAAAAGAAGAAGAAAAGAAAAAAGAGCTTATTCCCCTTCTCAAGTCCGAACATCTCCGATGATCAAACGTGGCAAAAGAAATATGACAGTTAGTAACGACATAGGTACCAGGCCTGAGCAACGTCCATCACGTAGCTCAGCAAAAAAGGTCTCGTCCCTGCCTGCAACTGTCACTCTAGCATCAGTATCTTCTGAGTTAGGTGAGAATTCACAATTATTGAAACAAAGTGACTGTTCTGAACAGTGCACTATATGGAAGAATCCTTCAATTGTTAATGAATTCAATTCATTAGACAAGGACAAATTATTTAAAGATTTTTTACAATTTTTGTCTAAAAAAGAAGCTTCAGATCATACTGGTTTCGTATGGCATGATGCTTCTGATACAGATCACCCTACAAAAATACTCAATAGTTATAATTCTGAAATTGATAAATTCAATTGTCCCATGGGAAATATGAATCAGGAAAATGTCAGTAATGTAACCAATATTATTCCAGTGCTGGAACTTGGTTCTGGTATAAAAGAGACTTCTTTCAAGGAAGCATTACCATGCCAAGTTTCACCACTGGGTTTTCATTTAACACAAAATATAAAAGAAAAAATATGGAAAAAGGAATATATAGATATTTTTTCTCTGTTACCATCTGGTAGAGAAAATCTGAGAGCAGATTCAGATAAGGAGAAAAAGTCAGATGATGACAAAAAGAAACATCAAAAATCTATATTTAATTGGATGCAAGCATTTTGCATCTATGCAGCAGTACTGGGCGAAAAACATCATGATCTGTGCTCTGGTTTATTCTTTCATATTGACACAATACTTAAAGCATACAAAAATTTTGGAGGATACGGTTGGCTCCATTATGATGAATCTTTCAGACAAAAATTGGCTATTTACAAAAACCTTAGTTGGGGAAGCAAAGATGTAGGTCTGTGGCTCAATCTGATGTTGCCTCAGAGGAATCATTCATTTCGTCAACAAACAAGCAATTTTAACACATATAGAAAGGGAACTTGTTTTGCCTTTAACGACAATTTTTGTAAATGGCAAAACAATTGCAAATATAGACACGAATGTTCATACTGTTTCGGACCACACCCAGTTTCAAAGTGCTTTCGCAAACAAGGAATTAATTTTGCACATTCAGCCAAAGATCAACATGCAAATAAACATGGTGACTCCGCTGAATACAGCAAAATTAATTCACTGGCTAAGATTTTACCCAAACACTCAGATGGCCATGCTATTAACTGATGGGTTTTATCAAGGTTTCTTCATACCTGAATTTAAAGGACCGGGATGTAAGGTTGTTGATAATCTTCGTTCTGTAAAAAATAATTTAGACATTGTAATTGAAAAAATTCAATCAGAAATTGTTGCAGGTCGTATAGCTGGTCCGTTTAATTATCCTCCTTTTAAAAATTTCTGAATCTCCCCTTTAGGCTTAGTGCCAAAGAAAGAGCAAAATTCGTTCAGATTAATTCATAATCTATCTTACCCAAAAAATGATTCATTAAATGACTCAATTGACAAAAGTAAAGCAAGTGTGAATTATGCTTCTTTTGACCAAGCATTAATATATCTTCAAAAAGCAGGTAGAAATGCTTGGCTCGCTAAAGCTGACATTAAATCAGCGTTTAGACTTTTGCCAATTAACCCCTCTGGATACAATTCGTTAGGTTTTAAAATACTAGATAAATTCTTCTACGATATGGCACTACCAATGGGCTTTACACTTTCTTGCCATTACTTCGAGGCCTTTTCTACATTCCTTCACTGGATGTTGGATATCCATTCAAAACAGGGTTTTATTTTGCACTACTTAGACGATTTTTTATTCATAGGAGATAAAGATTCTAATGCCTGCGCAAATTTGTTAGACACATTTTTTAAGATAGCTCATTATTTTAACATTCCTTTAGCTACAGATAAGACAGTTTTTCCCACCACTCAGTTAAAATTTTTAGGTATTCATATAAACACAGTAAACATGGAATTCAGCATTCCTATGGAGAAAATTTGCCAAATTATTTTGATTTTATCTGAACTAACAAAAAAGGAAAAAACAACACTTAAAAAATTACAATCACTCCTAGGATCTCTAAATTATATATCCAGAGTAATACCTATGGGGAGAGTTTTTTCAAAAAGAATGTACGCAGCAACGGCAGGTAAAAAATCTCCAAATTCACATATACGTTTATCGAAAGAAATAAAAAATGATATAGCTATTTGGTTAAAATTTCTAAACGAATTTAATGGTCCTTCTATTTGGCAAAAAGAATTCATAGATTCTGATTCTCTATCCTTATATACGGATGCTGCAGGAGCGGTAGGATATGGAGCCTTCTTCAATTTAAATTGGTCTGCAGAAAAATGGCCTATAGACTGGATTTTGAAAAAATATACAAAAAATCTAGTTTTCATAGAATTATTTCCAGTTCTAGTGTCATTATCTATTTGGTCATTAGAATTTCAGAATAGAAGAATTATTTTACATACGGACAACACTGGTGTAGTTTATGCTATCAATTGTCTTTCCTCTAAATCTGAGATAGTTAACTTAATATTGCAAAAATTAGTTTTAATTTGTTTAAAAAACAACATATGGATTAAGGCAAAACATATACTGGGAAAAAATAATATACTGGCTGACGCTTTATCTCGACAGCGTTTCAAGGATTTCTTCGAGATGGTACCACAAGCTACAAGAATAGGAATTGCTTGTCCGACTCAACTTTGGAATTTGACAGAAGACTAAAGGACGAGTTAATAAAAAATTCTTTAGCTGCAAATACATGGGCTGCGTATGCAGCCGCATGGTTCGAGTGGAGCGAATTTTGCAAACTACATAATATAAACAGTTCAATTTTAACTGAGAATATTGAGAATGTTATATCTTTTATTTTGTATCTTTACAAAAAAGGTGTTAATGCTGGTGCCATTTCGAAAAAATTATCGGGTATATCATTTTTTCTAAAATTGGAAGGCTATAATTCTTTACTTAGCCATTTTAAAATAAAACAAATTTTAAAAGGCATCAATAAGAATTCAGTGATAACAGATAAAACTAGGCCTATTTCGATACAATTATTACAAAAAATAATTTCTCAATTACCCAAGGTTTGTAAATCTGTTTACGAAACTTACCTTTTTTCATCAGCTTATTCTCTGGCATTCTTTGCAGCGCTAAGAATTAGCGAGATAGCTGCAAAAAATAAAAGAACAGAATCTCCTTTATTAATTTACGATTTATTTTGTAGCAGTAGTTCATTAGAAATTAAAATTAAAAAATCCAAAACAGATCAGTTTGGAACAGGAACAACCATACATCTTAATAAATTTTATTTTAGTTCAGTTTGTCCAGTTGAGAACATGAAAAAATGGTTAGAAGCTAGGAACAATATTAATGAATCGTTATTTATTCATTTTGATGGAACTCCGTTGACAATCTACCAATTTAATTATATTCTCAATTTGTGTTTAAAAAATATTGGTTTAGATAAACATAAAATAACAGCCCATTCGTTCAGAATTGGAGCGGCCACATATGCTGCTCAATTGGGAATTAATGATAGTGTCATAAAAAGACTAGGGAGATGGAAATCTAAATGTTACAAATTATACATTCGTCCTAACCTAATTGTTCATTAATTTCAGGAAAATTACGAATAATTTGGATTCTAGGACACGACACTATTGCATTGGCTCATAGACGTTCATTTGTCAGAAAGTCTTCCTATAATTTAGGATTCCCAGCGAACTATTGTTTATATTGGAGGTCATTTCAAGATGTCAAGTATAACAATATGTTTCATGAATGTAAAAAACTGTTAAATATTTGGCCGACACCTAGTTTAGTCATTTTACATTTTGGCGAAAATGCCATCGGTGGAATAAAAACTCATGAAATAATTTATGAATTGAAAGAGAATATAATCCAAATTCGCAATTTAATCGGAAATCCAAAAATAATATTTTCTGAATTTATTCCAAAATTTTCTTGGTCTTACAAAGAGTTGGCATTCAAAGAAAAAATAAGAAGAAGAATTAATAGGCAGATGGAAATATTTATGAGAAAAATTGGAGAAAATTCATACAGACACTGGGAATTAAACGGTTTCACCAGAGGTCTTTATCACCCACTGAAGGAACAATTGTCTGATATCGGACTTGATATATTTATTGTTGATGTTCAAAATATGATTGATAAAATATTTCATTAGTATGGATTTAGGCTGCAATGGCTTGCCTTGTCGCTTTGCGATTTGGCGGTTGGGTTAAGTCACTCTGCTGAGTGGACTTTGTGATTACTTGGTTTATTTAATAGATGGAAATTTTATATGGAATTGAAAATTAATAAAATTATTAATAGTTTATCATAATAAGCATTGCGGCCTAAAATTCCCAACAAAGTTTATTGTACAAGTTATTCAATAAATTGAATTTTATTTACAATTTATGATGTTTTGTTGTTATTAAATTTATTATCTCATGGTGTATATGACATCATGGAGCGAGACATATTGTGAATACAATGAGGGGAGCCATGATATCATGACACCTATCATTGTATAATTAATACTCAGTACATTTATATACACTTACCTGTTATAAAGGATAAGGTGGTACGCTCCTGGGAACTGTCTGTGTTGCAGGTGGTAATTCTAAGCTTCTGGATTGGTGGAGAATATTTAACGGTTTTTCGTATCCTATAAAAGAAGAGGTTCAACGGTTTAGGCGCATTCACGTAAGTATTTTGATCAAATTACCCTTCCCTCCCGCCCTTTAAAAAATATTAAAAAATTGTCGCTTTCCTTATTGATGAGGGGTTAAGTCACTCTGCTGAGTGGACTTTGTGATTACTTGGTTTATTTAATAGATGGAAATTTTATATGGAATTGAAAATTAATAAAATTATTAATAGTTTATCATAATAAGCATTGCGGCCTAAAATTCCCAACAAAGTTTATTGTACAAGTTATTCAATAAATTGAATTTTATTTACAATTTATGATGTTTTGTTGTTATTAAATTTATTATCTCATGGTGTATATGACATCATTGAAATGGCACATTTAAAGTGACAGATGCTGCATTGCTGGTGCATTGATTCCGGTGCAATGAGTCACATGACAAGTCACAGAACTTGACTTAAACAAAGAAACAAACTATCTTGCAGATAGAATCAGAATAAACACAGAAGGAACTAGACATGGGATGTTAGTGTGCCGCAGCAGTCATTTTGACAAAATGGGATCATTCCCCTTATGCCTCTTTTTAGCTAACAAAAGTAATGAAACCACCTTTTGCGACTTTTTAATGCATTTGTAACTTTTCTGGTCGCAATCTGCATTTTACATCAACCTTGCCAAGTCTACGAAAAAGGTGTGTGTGGTGAGACCGGAGGGAGGACATTTTGAGGGTCATATCAAGCCATATCAAGCCAGCCTTGATAAATCAGGGCCAACCTTTCTGTTATGATTCAAAATGTATGCCTTTATCATTTTATATTTTTCTATTTCCCAGTGAAGACTACAGTTCTTTTTATTCATTTCTTGAATATTTGAACAATGGACTAGATTTTATGGTTGGGGAGAATAATTAGTTTACTAGTTCTGTTGGGGATAAGTGAGTCATATATACAGTGTAATTTGACAATTATATAATGTTCAACCCTTAAAAGGGTTGTCCTACAATAATAATTTATCACCTATCTACAGGATAGGTGATGAGTGTGATTGGTGAGGGTCTGACCACAAAGACCACCACTAATCACAAGAACAGGACTTCAGTTTCTCCTGTTGGAAAAGAGTGACAGTCGTCAGTCAAGCATGCACACTGCTGCCAAATTCAAATAGGGGACATGGGGTACCCCATTCTTGCGATTAATGGAGGTTTCAGTAGTCAGACACCCACCGATAGTTTACTTACTACCTATACTGTGGCTAGGTGATAACTTGTCATTATGGGACCACCCCTTTAAGAAAGATGCTCCCTGTCTATACTTCAATAAAATTCTGGCCATCATGCATGCTCACAGATAAGAAAACTTACATTGCTTGCTGCAAATTTTCCAGAGTGCCTGACTTTCTATTTAGAATGCAGCATGAACGTGGACTAATTGAAGAAAAGATGTAACATGTTTAATTTATAAGTGATTGAATTTTAATGACCCGCCTGGGAAACCTAAGTCTATTCCAATAAACTGACTACATATATTTGCTGTACTGTATGTGATGTGATAGGTCACATAATTCTAAGGCGGTATGTCTTGTCTGTCAATTATTTGAAAGCTATTTTATTTTTAATTAATTACTTATAGCTAAGGTATGTAAACTTAAAGGGGTATTCCCATCTGGGACATTGATGGCATATCCCATGTCTGGGACCCGCTCCTATCACAGGAAAGAGACTTCCAAAGTAAACAGAGAGCAGACGAGCATGTACGGCCACCCTCTGTTCACCGCTGTTGGACAGTCAGTACCATAGAATGGAAAGGTGGTCTTGCCTCCGCAGTGCGCTGTCTATTCACTGCTATAAGATTGCCAAAAATAGCTGAGACAACCCTTATATATTATCTTGTGAGTTTGCAAGTCTGAGAGTGCATTGAAGCTGCAAAGTCTTAAATATATGAATTATAAACCTCTGTCTAAATATAGGTTCCAAACTGTGTTAAATGTAATACATTTATGATTTAGCAAGAACTTTGACTAACGGTGCAGCACAGGCATCATCATGTTCTGGCCGGAGAACCCCTGATATGAAAAAAAGAAAAGATTGAGACTCTATACATACTACACATGCAATGCATTCGGAAAATCTGCAGACCCTTTCACTTTTTTCACATTTTATGTTGTAGCGTAGTGCTAAGATTAAAAAAATAAAACATGTTTTTTTTCCATCATTCTGCACTCAATGCCCCATAATGAGAAAATGAAAACAAAATGTTTGTAATCTTTGCTAATTTTTTGAAAACCAAAAATGTAAATATTTTGTTAGTATCCAGACCCTTTACTCAGTACTTAGTTGAATCATCTTTGGCAGCGATTACAGCCTCCAGTCTTCTTGGGTATAATGCCACAAGGTTTGCACGCCTGGATTTGGAGATTTTCTGCCATTCTTCTAAGCAGATTTTCTCTAGCTCTCTCAAGTTGGATGGGGACCATTGGTGGACAACCATTTTCATGTCTCTCAGAAGATGTTCAATTGGGTTCCAGCAAGGTCTCTGTCTGGACCTCTCAAGGGCATTCAAATGTTGTCCCCAAACCATTTCTGTGTTTTCTTGACTGTGCTTAGGGTCAATTCCTTGTTGGAAGGTGAATCTTTGGCCCAGTCTGATATTTTCATTAAGAATACAGTATCTCTGTACCTATCTCTGTAACTTGCTCCATTTGGCTTTCCATCAACCCTGAGCTTGCTTAACTGTGGGGATTATATTGGGCAGGTGATTAGCAGTGCCTGAGTCGGTGAGGTAAAGAGAGGAAGAAGTTCTGCATCGGCGCAAATCCACCAGTATAATCAGTCTTAATAGATTATTTTTGTTTTTAATTGCAAACAACGCGTTTCGGGGATGAAACACTCCCCTTCATCAGGCTACATATATACATAGCAAGTATTACATTATTTATAGGTAAATAACTCCACAAAAACCGCCAAAAACGATGTACCTGGGTGACGCCCCTTGTGGGAGGAGTTATCACCTGGTATCATCTGCATTTACAATATTTCGAATATCTTTAAATAAATGTGACTGTAGACAGTTTATATATTGTACATAAAGATCGCATAGGTCTTATACCGAAATTCTTTGTGAATCGTGTTTTCTTTCTGTGGGTTAAACATATTGAGTGTCGCTCCCGGTCATGTGATCACTGATATTAGTGTCACATGACTCGGGAGTCCGGAAGTCTATGCAGGCATGGTGCCGCTCGCTAGTATGAGGCGTAAGTGGAGAGGCCCAGGTCGCTTCAAACTGCGCATGTCTGCGCTGGCTGGCGGCCTGGATCTCTCACATGATGGCGGCCGGCAGCTCGGATGTCACATGATCGTATCTTTGCGATCATGTGACCTACCCCACTAGTCGTTCTGGTCTGAGGATCTTTTTATAGAGCTGGATAGAGCTAAAAACTATATGAAAAGCATGAATAAAACAATGGAAATGTTTAAATAACCACTAGGGGTAGTGATAAGAAAGAAATAGTAGGTTTCTGTATGTCTCCAGTAGAGAGAATTAAATATGTAAATACATGTATATACAGTAGGATTATCAGTATAAGTATGAATGCATAAAAATGGTATTAAAATAAATAGATCTTTATATATATTTAATAAATAAAGCATGGATTAGATGTGTACAGTGGAGGAAATAATTATTTGACCCCTCACTGATTTTGTAAGTTTGTCCAATGACAAAGAAATGAAAAGTCTCAGAACAGTATCATTTCAATGGTAGGTTTATTGTAACAGTGGCAGATAGCACATCAAAAGGAAAATCGAAAAAATAACTTTAAATAAAAGATAGCAACTGATTTGCATTTCATTGAGTGAAATAAGTATTTGAACCCTCTAACAAAAAAAGACTTAATACTTGGTGGAAAAACCCTTGTTTGCAAGCACAGAGGTCAAACGTTTCTTGTAATTGATGACCAAGTTTGCGCACATTTTAGGAGGAATGTTGGTCCACTCCTCTTTGCAGATCATCTCTAAATCCCTAAGGTTTCGAGGCTGTCTCTGTGCAACTCTGAGCTTGAGCTCCCTCCATAGGTTTTCGATTGGATTAAGGTCCGGAGACTGACTAGGCCACTCCATGACCTTAATGTGCTTCTTCTTGAGCCACTCCTTTGTTGCCTTTGCTGTATGTTTTGGGTCATTGTCGTGCTGGAACACCCATCCACGACCCATTTTCAGTTTCCTGGCAGAGGGAAGGAGGTTGTCGCTTAGGATTTCACGATACATGGCTCCGTCCATTTTCCCGTTTATGCGAATAAGTTGTCCTGTGCCCTTAGCAGAAAAACACCCCCAAAGCAAAATGTTTCCACCCCCAAAGCAAAATGTTTCCACCCCCAAAGCAAAATGTTTCCACCCCCATGCTTGACGGTGGGGACGGTGTTTTGGGGGTCATAGGCAGCATTTTTCTTCCTCCAAACACAGCGAGTTGAGTTAATGCCAAAGAGCTCTATTTTGGTCTCATCAGACCACAGCACCTTCTCCCAGTCACTCTCTGAATCATTCAGGTGTTCATTGGCAAACTTCAGACGGGCCTGCACATGTGCCTTCCTGAGCAGGGGGACCTTGCGAGCCCTGCAGGATTTTAATCCATTGCGGTGTAATGTGTTTCCAATGGTTTTCTTGGTGACTGTGGTCCCTGCTAATTTGAGGTCATTAACTAACTCCTCCCGTGTAGTTCTAGGATGCTTTTTCACCTTTCTCAGAACCATTGACACCCCACGAGGTGAGATCTTGCGTGGAGCCCCAGAGCGAGGTCGATTGATGGTCATTTTGTGCTCCTTCCATTTTCGAACAATCGCACCAACAGTTGTCACCTTCTCTCCCAGCTTCTTGCTAATGGTTTTGTAGCCCATTCCAGCCTTGTGCAGGTCTACAATTTTGTCTCTGACATCCTTGGACAGCTCTTTGGTCTTTCCCATGTTGGAGAGTTTGGAGTCTGCTTGATTGATTGATTCTGTGGACAGGTGTCTTTTATACAGGTGACTAGTTAAGACAGGTGTCCTTAATGAGGGTGACTAATTGAGTAGAAGTGTCTAACCACTCTGTGGGAGCCAGAACTCTTAATGGTTGGTAGGGGTTCAAATACTTATTTCACTCAATGAAATGCAAATCAGTTGCTATCTTTTATTTAAAGTTATTTTTTCGATTTTCCTTTTGATGTGCTATCTGCTACTGTTACAATAAACCTACCATTGAAATGATACTGTTCTGAGACTTTTCATTTCTTTGTCATTGGACAAACTTACAAAATCAGTGAGGGGTCAAATAATTATTTCCTCCACTGTATATAAAAAAGGTATAAAAAAGGTATAAAAAATCCTTATATAATGTGAAATTCCATAAAAAATGTGACATCACATAAAAAACTATAGAAAGATATATAAAAAAAAAAATAGTAAAAAAAAGTGTATATATGTGTACAGAGGTAGGAATAGGTAGGTGAATAAATAGATAAATAAATATCCCCATTATAAATTAATTTCAAATGCCTCATTCAGACCATACGGGTTCAAACTATTGATTTTTAAAAATCCAATACATCTCTCGACGTCTGATGTACTGGGCGTCTATTTGGAGATTTAATGGAATATGTTCAATAGGTGTTATAGTGAACCCCGCTGGGTTCCCTTCATGGTGTTCTGCCGCATGTCTGGACACACTGTGTTTCATATACTTTTTTCGGATTTTTGAACGGTGTGTGTTGAAACGTTTGCGTACAGTTTGTATTGTACGGCCCACATATTGTAGGTGGCAGGGGCATTCCAATAAATAAATAACATGATTCGAGTTGCAGGTCAAGTGGGATTGGATTTCGAATGATTCCCCAGTACTCTTACTATGGAAAGATGAACGTTGATAGATATTGGTGCAACAAAGGCATCTCGAATGGCCACATTTAAAACTCCCTTTCGGAGCATCACTCTCTTTTTCATCGTTGGGGTGATGTGTTGTAGATCTCATTTTGCTAGGGGCCAGTATATTTTTAAGGGTTTTGGCTCTCCTGTACGTGAATTTTGGATTTTCCGGAATGATTTGACTCAGTATTGGATCTCTTTTGAGGATATGCCAGTATTTCCCCAGAGTTGTCTTGATGGCATTATGGTTTTGGTTGTATGTTGTTATGAAATTAAAACAGTATGAATGGGTATCATCTTTGTTGTCGTTCTTTTTGTCATTGCTTTTTCTGGAGGGGGCTAGACTTTCAAGTTGGGTTAGTTTGTTCACTTTTTCTCTGGCTCCTGAAATGATGTTGCTAGGGTACCCTTTTTGATTGAAGCGAGATGTCAAAATGTTGCATTGTGAATTAAAATCTGAGTCTAGTGTGCAATTCCTGCGGATCCGTTTGAACTGGCTAAAGGGGACATTTGTCTTCCACTTCCTATAGTGTGTACTACTGAAATCCAGATAGCTATTGCTATCCACCTTTTAAAAAAAGGTTCGAGTTTGGATTTTATTGTTTTGGATGAAGAGCTCTAGATCTAAAAATTCTGTTTTTGTCCTATCGTATGTGCCTGTAAACTTAATACCCCAATTGTTGGTGTTTAGGTGAGACATAAATTCTTCTATAGTTGATTGTTCACCGTCCCAAATGAAGATCAAATCATCGATATATCTTTTGAAGTAGATAATGTTTTTCTGCCAGAACTTAGTTTGGTATACAAAGTGTTCTTCAAATCTACCCACAAACAGATTTGCGAAGCTTGGCGCGAAACGCGTCCCCATAGCGGTGCCTCGTATCTGTTTATAGGTCTGCTCCTGAAAGGAAAAAACGTTGTGGGTAAGGATGAATTCCATGCCTTTAATGATAAAGGTTTTTTGTTCTGGAGGCATTTCAAAATCATTGTTTAGGAAGGCAGTAGTACAATCGAGTCCTAGGTTATGGGGGATGTTTGTGTATAGGGCTGATATGTCCAAAGTTAGCCAA
Organism: Bufo gargarizans; assembly: GCF_014858855.1. Classification (NCBI taxonomy): domain Eukaryota; kingdom Metazoa; phylum Chordata; class Amphibia; order Anura; family Bufonidae; genus Bufo; species Bufo gargarizans. The sequence continues at coordinate 166,646,695 of NC_058080.1, forward strand.
TGGTAATTTTCTTGCCACTTGATGTCTTTTAGGGATGTTATTAATGATGTTGAATCTTTAAGATGTGATTTTAAATTTTGGACATATTTTTGCAGGTGTACGTCAATGTAATGAGAAAGGTTTCTAGTCAGAGAGGACACTCCGGAGATTATAGGTCTACCAGGAGGATTCACTAAGGTCTTGTGTATTTTTGGCAGATGATAAAAAGTCGCTAGAGTCGCTTCCTTGACTAGGATATATTCCTTCTCTTTTTTATCCAGAACAATGTCTGCTGATTTTATTAGTTTTTCGAATTCATCCCTATACTGTTTAGAGGGGTCGCTATCTAACGGTAGATAATGAGTCGGTGAGGAGCTTTTTGGCAAAATTCAGGCATGCTTTCATGTCTTTTACTAAGGAAAGGTTTCTTTCTGGCCACTCTGCCATAAAGCCCAGATTGGTGGAGTGATGCAGTGATGGTTGACCTTCTGGAAGTTTCTTTCATCTGCACACAAGATCTTTGGAGCTCAGCCAGAGTGACCATTGAGTTCATGGTCTCCTCTCTTATCAAGACCCTTTTTCCCTAATTACTTAGTTTGATGGGGCGACCAGTTCCAAGATGAGTCCTGGTTGTTCAGACCAGAGGTCTCCCTCTCACAGACCTCATCACGTCAAGGGTGCCCTTAGCCTGTTTCTGGTTTTGATACTGGGCCTTGATTGATGTTCTGGTGCTCAAGTATCTGAACAAAAACAGCACTGAGGTCAAGGAGATGTGTGCCCCGGGACCAGCACTTGAGATGCATTGAGTTGATAACTGCATTTATTGACATGTATGCAGGACCCCAAGAGCCCTTGGAGATTTATCAATATGTGGAGAATGCCAGAATGAGGATGCTGTACCCTCCGTCATTCTGCCAATCTACCCCTGGCCCATGAACACCAGCTCCAAGGTTACAGTTAATGTCATGCCCTCTTTTTTCTCAGGACAGAGAAATTATTATAAAGTCCCTACTGTGGACATTACCCAAGTTCTTATTGAGAGCGTGCAGAGGGGATGCATCCCTTAACACATGCACCTGGTTACAGCTGGGACTTTTATGATTTGTAAATATTCCTGTTTGAAGCAGTAGTGGTGCTTGTGCATGTTCTACTCCGGCTCCCAAATTACAGGGGTGTTGTTTCTCTTTTATCAGTGGCGCAGTCTAATTACAATTGCTCTCCCAGTTCACTGAAATGGGATCCCCAGTTCACTGGAACTGATCCCCAGGAGGTGCTGTGAATCAGATTCCCATCAAACTCGTACTGAAGGTCTATCCTAAGGATAGGCCATTCTCTCTAAATCAACCCCTTTCAAATTTGAGTCTGTATTCATAGTTGATACCCCCTTTTTAAATTTAACCTTTTTTTGAATTTAACAAAAACCAATGATGTGATTTTTCTAAACTGGGCCTAATGGAAACTGGCTACGTTGTCAATAGAAACCAATCTGATTGATCTGTTAATTTTCCAAAGGAACCCTGAAAGGTGGGATGTAAATGTTTACTTTGGGAAAATGGGCCAATTTTCATGTGGAGAAGTTTAGGTATATCTCTATTCAAAAAATGTACTGTAAATTGCTTGCAAGTTATGATTTGGAGGGGTTGATTAAAAGGTATTTTAAACTAAATTCGATTTCTTTTTGTTGTTATTAAGTTAGAAAAACTGCATTACTTGCACACTATACTAAAGTGTCCAGAGGCTGCTTAAGTAGCCTGCATAGAGTTCCCAAACAGCCAGTCCCTACAGGCTCTAGTCCAAATTGACAGTTGAGGGGATCAGATATTAGTCCATATTAGGGTCCAAGGATGTATGATGGATCCTGGTGAAGTTGTGTAGTCCTACACAGGCTTGAATCACTAGGGTCACATTGTCCAGATCCATCTATAGTGACAACAGGGACACCCTCTACTTGTCCAAGCCACGCCTTGGGAAGGGCTGCATCATATGGGGTGATAACGTAAATAATTTGTCAGCCACAATGACAAATAGAGTAAATCTAGTTTAATTGTAAGACAGCTCACTCACTGTAACCACAGCTAGGTGCCTGTGTCTGGTTTGAATCACCATTTCAAAATGGACAAAACTGTTACTGGAGACCGGCAGTCATACACTGGGGGTCACGTGAGAGATTGGGTAAAATGCAATTTTAATATCTGGATCAAAAAATAGAATAAAATAGAATTAAATACAGCATAAATAAAACATACATAGGCAAGCATAAACTGTAAAAAATAGATTAAATATTAAGGATAAAATCAGAGGAAATTGTGGCTATATAAAAAGTGGATCCACTGAGGAAGAATTAGGCATCTACTTCGAAACGTGTCTGAAATTTACAATTTACTCACAAAGAGCCCTGTATAACTAGCATGGCCATGCAATATTGAAAGAATAAATGTGAAAGATCCTGTTGACGATACAGCAAAAGTTCAAGCAAGGTAATGCCCTGTCTCGCGATAATATGTGCGGCTTATTGAAGTCACCTTATCCCCAGCATCGGACAAACTAAGGCAACTGCTCATCTCGCGATAACAGGAGCGAGTTGTCGGCACTCTGAGGACTCTTGATCTACCTCACTGCTCTATCCTGCTAGCAAGACACTGAGTACCGCCGTATGCAGCTGATCCACTCGACATCCAGGTAAGTGCTTTCACACGTGGGACGCCACAAAATGCGCGCTACCTAACTGTGAGTACTAACAAGCTACTATTTACATTGCCATATATCGCTATACATTCTATGGAATATGGACTGTACTAACCAAAGAAAAAGACGGTCTTATAACATCTGCATGCTGACAATTGGAGTATTAATTAAACTCATCGCATCTAACCTGACCTCTCTAATACCCATTTACTAGCCACAATAATTTGCATGCTGCAAATATTAACTACTAACATATAGTGGAAGAACCCATTGGGAACCAGGAACAACTGTTCAATAAGAGCAGATATCGCACCAATGACTGCTTTGATGTCTAAGATTTATATTTATGCCTGACATGCTTTTTATATAGCCACCATTTCCTCGGATTTTATCCTTAATATTGAATCTATTTTTTACAGTTTATGTTTGTCTATATATGTATTATTTTTGCTGTATTTCATTCTATTTTATTCTATTTTTTGATCCAGATATTAAAATAGTATTTTACCCAATTTCTCACGTGATGCCCAGTGTGTGAGTGCCGGTCTCTAGTAACATGGACAAATGGTGTCGGTGGTCCTGCAGATCCTGGCAGTCTTCTGGGCTGTGGAAAGGCAGGCTGGTTTGCCTGAAGCCGTTCATCCATTCTGGAAGCATAGAAGATGTGGGCATCTAAAGTGCTTCCATAGGCCCCGATATCCACAATTATAAACTGGTAGGTACTGTCAGCCAAGGCCAATAGCACAATTGAGAAATATTGCTTATAACTAAAGTATAGGGACCCTGAGTGAGGCGATTTTTGAACACGGATGTGCTTGTCATCCATCGACCCTGATGCAGTTGGGAAATTGCGCAGAACCTTAGAAGTCCTCAGCCAAACAGAGCCAGTCTTCTGCCTTGGGCTGTGGCATCACTGTCTCTTGGAGTCACTGATAGATGACTTCACAAATCTGTCAGAGAATCCAAGAAATGGTAGAGGTCCCCAGCAAGAACTTGAACTGCAGTGAAGCAAATGAGTTCCAAGTCACCAGAAACCTGAACATAAAGAGAGTAAAAGACTAAAGACACATATCACTAAGGGGAAAAAGGTAAAAGGTTTATCTTATGTGTACTTACCACAGGGTAACTATGAACCTTTCTTCTGGGGTCATGGGAGTTGAGGCCAGGATGCAGGTCCACCAGAAGATGGTCCAAAGTGGGCACTGACATGTAACAGAAGCTGAGGAACTTGTCAGGGTGTTTCCACCGAACGGAGTACAGTGTGTGAAAGTGGCCTGGATTGCTGAGAGACAGACAATGGGGTGAACCCAGTGCCCTCGTCTTCAGTTCTTTGTCCAGCATAGCAGACTGCTGTCCATGTTGCAAAGTAAGAAGCCAGTGCAGGAGGACAACATCTGTAGAGTTTTTTCACTATGGTGATCAGCCAGAAATCTCCAAATAAACAATGGCAATCAAGCAGAGGAATCTGACAGAGCTGTCTACACTGTGAAAACAGTAGAAAATGGTGCTGGCGTGATCATGTGAATTCCTATGGGTGTTTTCTGTGGGCTTCTGCTAAAATACTGACAATTTACTCCTATGTTTTGTTTTTTTGGACAACGAAAAGTGAGTGACTAATGGAAAAAAAAACACTGCCATAATTTACAGACGAGCAGAACAGACAAAAATGCAAATTCATGGATCTGTAGTTTGCGGATCACAAAACGACAACATTCAAGTGCATAAGGCTTATAACCCCTATAATGACCCCCCTAATGCCCAGGCCCCTCAAATAGGTTATACTTACCCCACTCCCCAGCACTAGTGTCGCTTCTGATCCCAGCACGGCTGCCGCGGCCGCGATGGGGACGAGCCTCCCTAGCGTCATCCGTGATGCTAGGGAGGCTCATCCCAATCGTGGCCTGCTATTCGCTGCTTCCCCCGACGCCCCAATGTTTTGACTTGCACAACAGGGAGATGCAGGAGCGGCCATGCAGGGATCCGCAGCGACACGTGTGCTGGGGAGTGGGGTAAGTATAACCTATATGAGTGGCCAAGGCATTAGAGGTGTCATTATAGGGGTTGGTCAACTCCTATCAGCTCACAACTGGACAGGTACTTCAGAGTTGATAAGAAGTTTATAAACAAATCACAAATGGTTAAAAAAAAAAGCAGTTAGATAATATTGAACATAGTAAAGCTCACAGTAAAACAATGAACTAAAGCATCTTTTTGGAATGTGGCAGAAAAGAAATATACTCATGTGAAGCATTATTTTTTAAATATGAAAAAAACATATGTTTGCCCGACAAGTCACAAAACAAGGCATAAGAATGCATACTGCAGAATGCTGATATTGATAGTGCAAAAACATTGTCATGGGTCTGCATCAGAAACTTTGCCTAAAGATGGCAGATTCTAGTTACAGTATTATTAACATAAAAATAAGCCAAGAAAGTGTTCAGATTTTGTTAAATGTATGCAAATTTTCAACTTGTCAAGTTTTCTACATCAGAAATTTAACATGCCTTATTCTATAAGCCTGTATTTCCAGAACATCGTTGCTCAGTGTACTGAGATTCCCCTGGCAGGTTAGAGATGCTGCCAGTCAAACTGAATCGATGCATTTGCCCAATTTTTGAGCCGCATTTAAATCAATTTCATCAAGCTAACCATCTGGCTCATATCAACTCCCTCCCCAGCCCTCGAACAATTACAGATTTTGAATCAATCATTTTCAAACAAGCAGTGCAGAGCAATGTAAGAACTTCCAAACAGAGAATAATAATCTCAAAGTTCTGTGAGGTTTTCCAAATCTCTCGTAGAAAAAATAAACAACAAACTTTATTCAGTAATATTAATGTTTCAAGGGATAGCTAGGAACATTTCTTAGATTCCTCTGACATTTTATTCTGTTTAGTCCTAAAAACAGATAATCTTTGGAGCACATAGTGGAAAATAAATGCATGTGTTAGGCTACTTTCACACTGGCGTTTCTGGGTCCGCCTGTGAGATCTGTTTCAAGGCTCTCACAAGCGGCACAAAACGGATCAGTTCAGCCCCAATGCATTCTGAATGGATACGGATCCGTTCAGAATGCATTAATTTGGCTGCGTTTAATCTCCGTTACGCTTTTGAGGCGGACACCAAAACGCAGCATGCAGCGCTTTGGTGACCGCCTGACGATGCGGAGCCAAACGGATCCGTCCTGACTTACAATGTAAGTCAATAGGGACGGATCCATTTTCACTGACACAATATGGTGCAATTGAAAACGGATCCGTCCCCCATTGACTTTCAATGTAAGTCATGACGGATCCGTTTTGACTTAGACTTTTTTTTGAATGAATAATGCAAACGGATCCGTTATAAACCGATACAAGTGTTTGCATTAATGGTGAGGATCCGTCTGTGCAGATACAAGACGGATCCGCAACGAACGCAAGTGTGAAAGTAGCCTTACTTGTGGATGTCACTGTATGTGAATCACACAAGAAAAGTTGTGAATACATTGTCTAACTAGCTTCAGCTTATTTAAATCAATTACAAATGAGTGTTAATTACAATAAATTACTATTTAGAAACTGTATTCCAATATTTTGGCCACTTGCGGACTCCCCATAGTCTATAAACATTGTGTGGTCCATAGTCTATAAACATTGTGTGGTCCACATTTAACTCTGCAAGGTCGTTTCTGAATATCCTTACAGAATCAGGCCAATTTCACTCAGTCAGTGTTTGATCAGTGATTTCCATCAGTGACTGTGACCCAAAACCAGGTGTCGGAGAAAAGCACAGAGCAGCAGCAAATCTTTCCCTTATCTCTGTGTAGACTCCGCTCCTGGTTTTGGCTCACAATCACTGATGGAAATCATTGACCAAACACTGACTGTGTGAACGTGGCCTTTGCAGACACATGGAGAATCTGAAGGAGTGCTGTGCAAACAGGCAAATGCAATGCTGCATCCTGCTCCGATCCTGGTGATCATGTGATTGCTTTGTCCTTGATAAGTACAGGAGCTGCTGGGTTTTAGCAGACCCAGGTCAGGTCTGCAGTGCATATCAGGAGGATGTATTCTCCCTCCAAATGGGGCTAATATGTCAGCTCTAGATACAGGAGAATAAATATAATATGTAATATTAAAGAGCCTCTGTCAGCATGATCAACACTATTAAACCACTCATAGTCCCTGGTATGGTTGATCAATGCAGGGATATCTGCATTATTATTCAAATGCAAATGAGTCAGTTCGAGCACCAGGGGACTGGTCTGAGTCCTTGGAGCACATGTTTTTTGTAATGCCCCTGTGTGCTACAAACACTTCCCTTGATTGACAGGGCTAGACATCAAGCATGGTAAGAGCAGAAGCAGCAGATGCAATTATGCATCTCATCTGTGACACTCACCTCTAGCTCAAACCTTAAGCCTACTGTACACGACCGCAGGTGTCTCGTTGCTGTATTGCTGACCGCATTTGCGGATCCGCAATACACGGGCACCATTCCGTGTGCATTCCCCATCATGGATGCGGACCCATTCTCTTCATTGGATCCGCAAATCTGGAAATGCGGAATGGTGCGGAACGGAAGCACAGAACAGAACCCTACGGAAGTACTTCCGTTCCGCAAAAAGATAGAACATGTCCTATCTTTTTGCATAACGGGCGGATCGCGGACCCATTTAAGTGAATGGGTCTGCTGCCCCACGGTTGGTGTTCATGCATTGCTGCCCATATTTTGCGGGAGGCCTTGCTCTGAGAAACAGATTTTGAACTAGAAATGGGGAGTATTATGTATGACTATTGGGAAAGAAGTAAAATTCATCCTAGAGCCGTGTCATGGCATGATATCATATACACTACTTACAGCCTAGCAAGTACAGCATTATTTGCATCAGGTCATTTTGTCATAAGATTTTAATTCATATCAACTTTTATTATGGGATAAATGAGGGAGAAAAATTAATTGAAGAAATAACTTACAGGTACCTTTTGGGATTTGAACCTGAGACCCACTATATGGAAGGTTGGAAATAGTGGTTTTCTATACTTAAATAGTTATACATATTACTGGTTTCTTCACAGACATACAGTATATTGTGCCTATGAAGAAACCAGTAATTAGTATTAGCTTCCTAAGCATAGAAAACCAGCAAATCCATATACTGAATAGCAGCTGCGAACAGTGGCGTAGTGTGGGTTGCCAGCACCCGGGGCAAGCCAAGTATTTGCTCCCCCCCCCCCCCCCCAACATGTGACCACATCCCTTTTTACAAATAATGCAGTAGATGTCACCTGCAGTCCTATGCAACACCACAGATAACACGGTGATAACTCTCTGTGTACAGATAATCTACTGTAGTAGGTGGGTGTGAGTCCCCATGATTCACAACACACACAGTGTGACCTGAAGTCTGGGGTCAGGCTTCGGCAGTGTGGGCCAAATTCTATATCCACCCCACCCCCCCTAAAACAGATATTTGGATGGACATAAGTATTATGCCCTCTGTATACTTATAATATATAATGGCCCCTCTGTTATTATTATTGCCCCCTCTGTATTATTATTTTTAATATTAAAATGGCTACCTCTGTAGTATTAATGTAATAATTATGGCCCCCTCTGTATTATAGTAATATTTATGGCCCCCTTCAGCCCCTCCAGCATACAGTCCCATGTAAAATACAACCTTCCCCTGCCTTCAGCCCCTCCAGCATACAGTCCCGTGTAAGATAAATCACTCCCCTGCCTTCAGGCCCTCCAGCATACAGTCCCATGTAAAATACATCACTTCGCCTGCCTTCCGCTCCTCCAGCATACAGTCTGATGTAAGATACATCACTCTTCTGCCTTCAGACCCTCCAGGATATAGTCCCATGTAAGATACATCACTCCCCCTGCCTTCAGTCCTTTTTGCAAACAGTCCCATGTAAAATACATCACTTCCCCTGCCTTCAGCCCCTTCAGCATAAAGTCCCATGTAAAATACATCACTCCCCCTGTGTTCAGCCCCTCCAGCATACAGTCCCAAGTAAGATACAACCTTCCACTGCCATCAGCCCCTCCATCATACAGTCCCAAGTAAGATACAACCTTCCCCTGCCATCTGCCCCTCCAGCATATAGTCCCATATAAAATACATCACTCCCCCTTCTGCTCCTTCACCATACAGTCCATGTAAGATACAACCCCCAGAGGATGCCATCTGCCCAGCTCTACTGTCCATATACCAGGCCTACTAGTATTATCCCTTCATATACCGCCTGCCCGCCTGGTCACCCCACCCCTAACAGTCTGAGTCCCTTGTCTCCCTGAGCGTTAGGTGGGGTTGACCAGGCGGGCAGGCGGTATATCAAGGGGTAATGCTGGTAGGCCTGGCCTGGTATACTAACAGCAGAGATGGGCAGATGGCATCCTCTGGGCAGTACTGTCTCTCTGGTGATCCTTCACCAGAACCCTGACTGCCACCTGCTTGGCCTGGCTCTCATGGCACTTCACTGCCTGGTGCTTGGCTATCAGTGATTCAGTCAGGATGCCATCTGCCCAGCATTACCCCTTAATATACCGCCTGCCCGCCTGGTCATCCCACCTAACACTCAGGGAGTGACTCAGTCGCACTGTGACACTGACACTCACTGTCAGTGTCGCTCATTCCGGCTGCCTGTGGAGCCTGTCCTGAATGGGCACTGCGACAGGCATCTCTTTCTTCTTGCTCCGACTCCACAATGTCTTTCCTGGTAGTTGAACAGAGCCAGGGCCGGTGCTACCATAAGGCAGACCAAGCGGCTGCTTTAGGGCGCACCCTGGGGGAGGGCGGAAAAATGTGACATGGAGGGGGAGAAATGTGACATGGAAGGCTCATGTGACATAGGGGGGTGATTTGACATGGAGGGGGAGAAATGTGACATGGGGGCTGATGGCTGACATGGGGGCATGATGGCTTACATGGGGGCTGATGGCTGACATGGGGGCATGATGGCTTACATGGGGGCATGATGGATGGGGGCTAATGGCTGACACGGGGGGCTAATGGCTGACATGGCGGCATGATGGCTGACATGGGGGGCTGATGTCTGACATGGGGTCTGATCTGAGGTCTGATTAACATTGGGGGTCTGATTGGGGCTGTCAGCTGAGGTCTGATTAACATTGGGGGGCTGATTGCTGGTCTGACCTGAGGTGTAATGGAAAATATTTTTTTCTTATTATCCTCCTCTAAAACCTAGGTGTGTCTTAGAGGGCGAAAAATACGGTCCTCAAACCAGCGATTGTCTGAAGCAGAGAGAAGATACCAGGACCACACAGAGGAGAAGCCAGCTGCTGCAGACGGGACCAGGGCCAGGTGAGCTGCAAGGGAAGGGGGGGGCGCCAAAATGTAGCTTTGCTTGTGTTGGCAAAAATCCTTGCACCGGCCCATAACAGAGCCTATCAGTGAAGTGCCGTACTGCCGTGCGCGCCCTGGTGAGTCATCAGGGCGCGCGCTCCTTCTGCTGAAACATCTCCTCACTCTGCGGTGCTGCGCAGTGCAGCAGAGGCAGAGCAGAGCGAAAAATTGAGGTTAACAGATTTTTTTGCGCCAGCGGCCAGCACTTCCCTGCAGTCTGGTGCCCGGGGCAACGCCCCCCCATGCTACGCCACTGGCTATGAATGATACTGCAATGCTGTTCCCATTCACTTCAGTAATACCTTAGACACAAGGCTATTTTTGGCCTTTAGGAACGCACAAAACATTTCACGTTTTTCATTCCTGCATTCTATAGCTAATACCTTTGGGATCTCGTTTTTGTACTACTGTTGTAGTTGTAGTTTCAAAATTATATATAGAGAGAAAAGAAGAACAAAAACATACAGCGTCTCATGTGCAATATCGCCTTGAAAGATGTGCAGATATAGTAAGGTATATGCGATTACCAGATGCTGTTGCGAGTAGTTTGATGGCTTCGCTGGTTTTTCATCCTTACCAGCAGAAGGTGATTCTGTCCTGCTGCCCAGGTTCCCTCCTGGCTCAAATGAATGAGTACCAGGATGATTTTGTAGATAATGTGAAGAAAAGAATGGAACCCACTGGTCGGTGCTGCCAGCAATATGGACTGAGAAGCAGTGTTCTTTAAATGTTCTTCTTTATTTAAAAAAATATATATAATAAACTGTCAACACATTTCTGGGACGGCGTGTCCCCTTCATCAGGACAATAGCAAAGTGACGTACACAAGGAAATTTAAAAACACTTTTTGGGGGCTGGCCAGGGGGCAGGAAGGGGAGGGGAGTAACACAGGCATGTTCTGCATAATTAACTAAGTCCATAATACATTGTAAATAGTCCAGTGTATAAGGTTCCTTTGTAGTAATAAGCATTTACATATTTCATGCTTGTTTTATTAGTTTACAGTCTTACAAGGAGTCCTTGCAGGGAACAGCTGTAGCGATTGCATCCAGCGCTTGTTCTACAGGAGGCTCTGCGTTCCCTTGCAAGCTCTGCGCTCTCTGTTTGTTACAATGTTAATGGTGATTGTATCTAAAAGATAGATATATACCTAACTGTTATTTGATTAGGGAAAGGTATGTGCAGTGAAAGGAATATCCTTCGTTCTCCGGTGTGGATAGTCGGATGGTTCACTATTTAGCGGGTGGAGCGGCTATCAGGCGGTGCCAAGTCCCGATCTCACTAAAAGTGAAAATGGCCCTTTGGATGGCTATTCGCAGCATTTCTTAAGGCAGAGAGTAATGAAGAGAAATAGCTAAAAGGACAATGTAAAAAATATATAATAAATATAGGTAAAACCAGATAAAAAAGAAATAACTAAAAAAGTGTGAGTGGACTTAAAGGACGTCTGGTTATTGGCTATAATTTTGCAGCATAAGCATTGCAAGGATCCACATTTAAAGCTCCCCAATCTTAAAGGATACTTGGTGTTACTTGGTGTTATGAGTGGTGTTTCAGTTTACTTGGAGCAAGAATATTTCTAATAGTAGGGGCACTGATCTGTTATAGTATCTGATCTGTTTGCTATATATGGGATGATCTAGAATGTGTTTCCTTTTAAACTCGCCCATAAACAAATTAGTGAAGGATGGCGCCACTCGTGTCCCCATGGCGGTCCCTCTACTTTAATGGTAAATATTATTGTTGTAAAAAAATAGTTATTTTCTAAAATAAATCGCAAGCTCTCCAGAAAAAAATGCAATTTGCGGTGGTTTCAGTGTAATGTCGTTTTCAAGAACTGTTTTTACACACCTTATCCCAAGATCATGCTATATATTGGAGTAGAGGGCATTGACGTCCAATGTCAGTAGTGCCTAGTCTTCTGACCATGTAAATGTCTTAAGTTCATGTATGAGCTGGCTAGAATCGTGCAGATAACTGGACAAATTCTTTACATACGGTTGGAGATGAAGATCCATATATTGCGATAAATTCCTGGTTTGTGTTCGATACAACGGCCTACAATTGGACGTTACTTTTCTAAGATGTACTTAAAAGAGAATATAGCCCCTAGGGAATTAAAAATGTATATCCCTCCAACCTTCCCAGATGATCCAGACTTTACATATGAATGGAACGACTATCTAGACCAATGTGCTGCTGGTCTTATTAGGATCATTCTAAATAAAGAAAATCCCTCACAGAAACAAATACAAAATAAATAGAGGGGAACCTTCTTACCCTTCAAAAATACATAACACACCCCGACTTTTCAACTGTCAATCACAATCTTACTAATAGAATATATGAGAATGAACAAGATATAATTGCTAGAAAATCCCATAAACTACTAAGAGATAGAACTGATAGAAAACAGGACACCTACCAGACTCAAGGTAATAGGGAAAACACGCCACACCACCTATAAATGAGAGTAACCACCCAAATAATGCCACCCATAAACCCCCTATACACCCTAAGACTAAACACCACCCTGGTATACAAAAAACTCGATCATTGACTAATCAAAATTTCCTGAAGACTATTCCATATAACGGGAACAACCACTGGGCCTCCACAGAACATCAGAAGATCAATAAGAACAGGATTACACACAGTCCCAGATACCAGCCGCTATCTCATGTAATACCCCAAACAGGGGTGCACCTAGCCTTTCTGCTGCCTGAGGCAAAAATTGAAAAAGCAGCTTCCCAAATTCTCAAAATATCCCCTTCCCTCCTATCAATATGAATATCACTACAGAACACGCAGGCTAATACAGCCCCACATACCTCTTACATCCAGTGATGTCTCATTTGGTGTAGATGTTCTCTTTCCTCATCTTCACCTTTCAGACCTTCAGACCACAATTTTTCAGCCATTTTTCTTTTTATCAGGTCAGGAGCATGGCTATTCTCCTCCAGCTCTCAAGATCTCTCTTCTCGACCAAAGCCCTTCCAATACACCAGGTAGTAGGTTTTCTAACCACGTTTCCTGAAGTCCAAGATGTCCTTGTCCTCGAATGTCTCTTCCGAGTCTTCAAACACCAGAGTGGCCATAGACGGAGCTGTAGAGAAGCGGTTAAGGACTACCAGTTTGAGCAAGGATACATGGAAGGCATTGGGGACACAAAGAGATGGAGGTAGCCATAACTTATAGGTCACTTCATTGATCTTCTTCACGACTACAAAGGGTCCCAGGAACCTAGGGGCAAACTTGAAACTAGGAACCCTTAAACGGATGTTTATGGAGGACAGCAATAACTTATCTCTCAGCGAGAACTGTGGCGGTTTTCTTCTTTTCCTGTCCGCATTCGTCTTCATGCGGGTCACTGCTTTATCGATGCAAGTTTTGGTATCCTGCCAGATCTTAAAAAAATCCCTAAAAGAGGAATGCGCTGCTGGTACCCCAGAAGATATAGGAACAGGGCGAGAAGTACGAGTATGCTGTCCAAAAACAACAAATAAAGGCCCTGACCCCGTAGACTGACTAGTATGGTTATTGTAGGAGAACTATGCCCAAGGTAACAATTGTACCCAGTTGTCGTGTTGAGCTGAAACAAAATGCCGAAGATAATTCTCCAATATCTGATTGACCTGTTCTACTTGCCCGTTAGTTTGGGGGTGATAACCGGAGGAGAAGTCCAGGTCAACTTCTAGCAGTTGGAAAAGAGCTCTCCAGAGCTTGGAGGTAAACTGAACTCCCCAATCAGAAACAACATGCCCCAGTAAACCATGCAGATGAAATATATGTTTCACAAATAGTTTAGCAGGTTCTGCAGCCGAGGGCAATCCAGTCAAAGGAATGAAGTGTGCCATCTTGGAGAAGCGGTCCACGACCAACCAAATCACGGTACATCCGGCGAAGAGGGCAGATCTGTAATAAAGTCCATGGCAATGTGTTGCCATGGAGCATCAGGAACAAGTAGCGGTAACAACAGACCAAGCGGTTTGCAATATATTCGGAACCGCGCGACTCTCCACTGCCCAATCTTCTTAATGTCGAATCATCCGGCTGTATAGGTATTGAATGAACACCAAATTCCCAAAAATCCTCCTCCTCTACAGCTCCCGCGGAGGGAAGCGTACTAATAGTGAAGTACTGTATACACCCCACACACGTGATTCAGCTGTTATACTCACAGGAGCAGGTAGGAGTTAGGCACCTCGGGGTGACACAGAACTGGTGCGGAAGCAAAGGACTTCTTTAATTGGATGAAGGTGGCCTCTGCCTCTTGAGTCCAGTCCTTGGCATTTACCCCTTTCCTAGTAAGATCGGAAATCTGAGATTTAAAGGATGAAAAATTAGAGACAAATTGTCAATAGAAATTTGCGAATCCCATGAAGAGCTGTATAGCCCGAAGACCCTGTGGATGGGGCCAGTCCATTACTGCCTTAAACTTTTTACAGGATCCATCCGCATGGATTTTTCAAAAAGGCATTTCTTGAGTGGGGCATAAATTCGATTTTCTCTCAACCGCTGTAATACTAAACGTATATGCTTCCGGTGAGTGGTTAAATCCGGGGATATGTTAAATCAGCATATCGTCCAGATATACTATTACGCAGACATAAAGCATATCTCGGAAGATGTCGTTCACATCCCATGGTTATAAGGGAAAATAATAGCATTTTTAATACAGAGTGCTTACTAAAATGTGGCTTGAGGGGTTAAAAAATAAAAAAATTAATTACTCACCTCATCCTCTTGTTCGTACAGCCGGCATCATCTTCTTTCTTCTTTTTTCAGGACCTGCACGTGGTGAGCGCAGTGACGTCAGCACAGGTCCTGCTGAATGACTGCAGAACCCCTTTAAATGTGGATCCATATGATGCTTATGCTGCAAAATTATAACCAATAACCAGACGTCCTTTAAGTCCACTCACAATGGCAGTATTTTTCCAATTAAACATCATCTTACATGTCTATATATTTGATAGAGTGTGGATGTGGCTTACAATATGTTGGATGTACTATGCAAGAATTACATTTGAAACACAGTCTATTTAGGCATTGTGCCTCCCCACTGGATAAAGCGAAACATCCTCTAAAAATTGCGCCAATTGATTTTATACCTGACAATCCGTTCAACCGCTTCGAAAACTTGCAAAAAAGGGAGGCTTATTGGATCTATCAACTGGACACTCTCAATCCAGAGTATTTCTTCTTTAGCCACACAAATCCACTTGCTGATCTAATTTGTTGGAAAATATACAGTATATATATAGAGAGAGAGAGAGAGAGAGAGAGAGAAAATTCCATGGCACTTCCAAAATAAAAAGTGTGTGTTTATTCACCAGACAGCGATGTTTCAGTCCTCTCTATGGAATCTTTCTCAAGCAGTGATGACTGCTTGAGAAAGGTCCCATTGAGAGGACTGAAATGTCTCTGTCTGGTGAATAAACACAGACTTTATTTTGGAAGTGCTGTGGAATTTTAATATATATATATATATATATATATATATATATACCGCATATATATATATATACACAAACCGGATTCCAAAAAAGTTGGGACACTAAACAAATTGTGAATAAAAACTGAATGCAATGATGTGGAGATGGCAAATGTCAATATTTTATTTGTAATAGAACGTAGATGACAGATCAAGTGTTTAATCTGAGTAAATGTATCATTTTAAAGGAAAAATACGTTGATTCAAATTTTCACAGTGTCAACAAATCCCCAAAAAGTTGGGACAAGTAGCAATAAGAGGCTGGAAAAAGTAAATTTGAGCATAACGAAGAGCTGTAAGACCAATTAACACTAATTGGCAACATGATTGGGTATAAAAAGAGCTTCTCAGAGTGGCAGTGTCTCTCAGAAGCCAAGATGGGCAGAGGATCACCAATTCCCACAATGTTGCGCAGAAAGATAGTGGAGCAATATCAGAAAGGTGTTACCCAGCGAAAAATTGCAAAGACTTTGCATCTATCATCATCAACTGTGCATAACATCATCCGAAGATTCTGAGAATCTGGAACAATCTCTGTGCGTAAGGGTCAAGGCCGTAAAACCATACTGGATGCCCGTGATCTCCGGGCCCTTAAACGACACTGCACCACAAACAAGGAGACGAGTCACGATTCGAAGTTCTTTTTGGAAATCTGAGACGCCATGTCATCCGGACCAAAGAGGACAAGGACAACCCAAGTTGTTATCAACGCTCATTTCAGAAGCCTGCATCTCTGATGGTATGGGGTTGCATGAGTGCGTGTGGCATGGGCAGCTTGCATGTCTGGAAAGGCACCATCAATGCAGAAAAATATATTCAGGTTCTAGAACAACATATGCTCCCATCCAGACGCCATCTCTTTCAGGGAAGACCCTGCATTTTTCAACAAGATAATGCCAGACCACATTCTGCATCAATCACAACATCATGGCTGCGTAGGAGAAGGATCCGGGTACTGAAATGGCCAGTCTGCAGTCCAGATCTTTCACCTATAGTGAACATTTGGCGCATCATAAAGAGGAAGGTGCAACAAAGAAGGTCCAAGACGATTGAACAGTTAGAGGCCTGTATTAGACAAGAATGGGAGAGCATTCCTATTTCTAAACTTGAGAAACTGGTCTCCTTGGTCCCCAGACATCTGTTGAGTGTTGTAAAAAGAAGGGGAGATGCCACACAGTGGTGAAAATGGCCTTGTCCCAACTTTTTGGGGATTTGTTGACACCATGAATTTCTGATTCAACATATTTTTCCCTTAAAATGGTAAATTTTCTCAGTTTAAACTTTTGTTCCGTGATTTATGTTCTATTCTGAATAAAATATTAGAAGTTGGCACCTCCACATCATTGCATTCAGTTTTTATTCACGATTTGTATAGTGTCCCAACTTTTTGGGAATCCGGTTTGTATATATATATATATATATATATATATATATATATATATATAATCCAACAAATTAGATCAGCAAGTGGCCAAAGAAGAAATACTGAGGATTGAGGGTGTCCAGTTGATAGATCCAATAGACCTCGAAGCGGTTGGAAGTGCCGTGAAATTTTTTATTTTATTTTTGTTGTTGGAGGATCACCTTCCAAGCCGATGGCACTCCATTGCTACTACAATACCACTGTGCTGCCCAGTATACATTTCATTTGTATATATACAGTACAGACCAAAAGTTTGGACACACCTTCTCATTCAAAGAGTTTTCTTTATTTTAATGATTATGAAAATTGTAGATTCACACTGAAGGCATCAAAACTATGAATTAACACATGTGGAATTATATACATAACAAAAAACTGTGAAACAACTGAAAATATGTCATATTCTAGGTTCTTCAAAGTAGCCACTTTTTGCTTTGCACACTCTTGGCATTCTCTTGATGAGCTTCAAGAGGTAGTCACCTAAAATGGTTTTCACTTCACAGGTGTGCCCTGTCAGGTTTAATAAGTGGGATTTCATGTCTTATAAATGGGGCTGGGACCATCAGTTGCGTTGTGGAGAAGTCAGGTGGATAGACTGAATAGACTGTTAGAATTTGTATTATGGCAAGAAAAAAGCAGCTAAGTAAAGAAAAACGAGTGGCCATCATTACTTTAAGAAATGAAGGTCAGTCAGTCCGAAAAATTGGGAAAACTTTGAAAGTGTCCCCAAAGTGCAGTCACAAAAACCATCAAGCGCTACAGAGAAACTGGCTCACATGCGGACCGCCCCAGGAAAGGAAGACCAAGAGTCACCTCTGCTGCGGAGGATAAGTTCATCCGAGTCACCAGGTCGCAGGTTAACAGCAGCTCAGATTAGAGATCAGGTCAATGCCACACAGAGTTCTAGCAGCAGACACATCTCTAGAACAACTGTTAAGAGGAGACTGTGTGAATCAGGCCTTCATGGTAGAATATATGCGAGGAAACCACTACTAAGGACAGGCAACAAGCAGAAGAGACTTGTTTGGGCTAAAGAACACAAGGAATGTACATTAGACCAGTGGAAATCTGTGCTTTGGTCTGATGAGTCCAAATTTGAGATCTTTGGTTCCAACCACCGTGTCTTTGTGCGACGCAGAAAAGGTGAACGGATGGACTCTACATGCCTGGTTCCCACCGTGAAGCATGGAGGAGGAGGTGTGATGGTGTGGGGGTGCTTTGCTGGTGACACTGTTGGGGATGTATTCAAAATTGAAGGCATACTGAACCAGCATGGCTACCATAGCATCTTGCAGCGGCATGCTATTCCATCCGGTTTGCGTTTAGTTGGACCATCATTTATTTTTCAACAGGACAATGACCCCAAACACACCTCCAGGCTGTGTAAGGGCTATTTGACCATGAAGGAGAGTGATGGGGTGCTGCGCCAGATGACCTGGCCTCCACAGTCACCGGACCTGAACCCAATCGAGATGGATTGGGGTGAGCTGGACCGCAGAGTGAAGGCAAAAGGGCCAACAAGTGCTAAGCATCTCTGGGAACGCCTTCAAGACTGTTGGAAGACCATTTCAGGTGACTACCTCTTGAAGCTCATCAAGAGAATGCAAAGAGTGTGCAAAGCAGTAATCAAAGCAAAAGGTGGCTACTTTGAAGAACCTAGAATATGACATATTTTCAGTTGTTTCACATGTATATAATTCCACATGTGTTAATTCATAGTTTTGATGCCTTCAGTGTGAATCTACAAATTTCATAGTCATGAAAATAAAGAAAACTCTTTGAATGAGAAGGTGTGTCCAAACTTTTGGTCTGTACTGTATATATATATATATATGTTGTAGGAGAGTCCCCGGAATAGTAATGGACGGACGATACGTGCCACCAGAGGTCCTGGCCTCAGTGGAGTAAGAACCGGATCATTGCAGTTACAGCGGCGAATGCTGCTGGCGCAGCGTGTCCGGGCCGGTTCTTACTGGGAACAGGTAAAGAGCTGGGGGGGTGCCTGTTCCCCACAGCCAGCCCAGGTTTTTGGTGGAGCTGGGCCTTTAAAGAACCCAGTCTGCTGATGATGGGGGTGGGGTGTGTCTTGCTGTGCTGGAGATTTCCACAGACAGAGTGAGTGATGGTGAAGGAGAGTCTGAGTCGAAGGGGCTCTGGCCTGAGGGAGACAAAGGCAGGCAGCTTACAAGCCTGCAGAACTGCTGTGGTCTGTCCAAAACAAGGTGACTCAAACCTGCTGTTTGTTTTCTATGGAAGGACTTTTGTTTTATGCACTATGTGGATATGCACCCGTGTGGTCTGCACATTGCCTGTTATGCCTTTGGTGTAAATAAAGTCACGGTGTATCACTAAGACTGCCTGTGATTGCCTCAATACTGCCGCCGCTACCGTAGCCTACCACGAGCACATCCCCACAATGTATATACATTTTTTTCTTTATTATTTATTATTATTTATTGAGTTATTTCTTTTTTGTCTGGTTTTACCTATATTTATTATATATTTTGTACATTGTGCTTTTGGCTATTTGTCTTTGTTACTCTCTGCCTTAAGAAGTTCTGCGAAAAGCCATCCAAAGAACCGTTTTCACTTTTAGTGGGATCGGGACTTGGCATCGCCTGATAACCACTCCACCCCGCTACATAGTGAACCGTCCAACTATCCACACTGAGGAACGAAGAATATTCCATCACTTTCACTGCACATACCTTTCCCTAATCAAGTAACAGTTAGGTATATATCTATCTTTTAGATACAATCACCATTAACATTGTAACAAACAAAGAGCGCAGAGCTTGCAAGGGAACGTGGAACATCCTGTAGAACAAGCGCTGGACGTGATCGCTACAGCTGTTCCCTGCAAGCGCTCCTTGTAAGATTGTAAACCAATAAAACAAGCATGAAATGTATAAATGCTTATTACTACAAAGGAACCTTATACTATGGACCATATACCGTACAATGTATTATGGACTTAGTTAATTATGCAGAACACACCTCTGTTGCTCCCCTCCCCTTCCTGCCCCGTGGGCAGCCCACAAAAAGTGTTTTTAAATTTCCTTGTGTATGTCACTTTGTTATTGTCCTGATGAAAGGGAAGCTACGTCCCAGAAACGCATTGACCGTTTATTATATATATTTTTAAAATATAGAAGAACATTTAAAGAACACTGCTTCTCCGTCCATATTGCTGTCACGGCGTGGTGTGGAAGGGGAACTCCACACCAAACACAAAAGGTAGGGAGAAGGTACCAGGCCTGCAAACTAGAAAAAGAGGGAAGGTCATCACCTAATAAATTCCAACCCGAGTCCTGACTGCTAACAGAATGAACAGACCCCGATGGTAGGACTGTTCATCCGCAGGAACCTAAGCCTGTCTCACCCTAGAAGGCCCTGAAGATAGTGATTGGGCCACAGACGACCTGTTCCTTCCCAGCTGAAGAAAAAAAGAGTCTACCTCAGGTCTGGTACCAAGAGACAGGGAAATAAACAAAAAGGATAAATGGAAAGCAGGAACTCAGCTGAGATCCAGACACCAAACGATCCACAACGAGTGATGGGTAAAGCCAGACTAAGAAGGAAGTAGTAATGGTCACATGATCTACACCTAAAAAGGAGGTGTGGACATCCCAGCAGCACATAGACAAAGTGAAACCAAAAGAAGCTGTCAGATTACTGACGTGAAGCCAGTCTTACAGATCTTCTACCACCTGTCACAGGTGTGACAGTACCCCCCGTTCTAAGGGTGGCCTCCGGACACCCAGGACCCATTTTATCTGGATGAGTTCTGTGAAAAGCTTTCACCAGATGCTTAGCATTAACGTCGGCCGATGGGACCCACATCCTCTCCTCCGGTCCGTAACCCTTCCAGTGCACAAGATACTAGAGGGATCTACGGAGAACTCGGGAATCAATTATCCTGGCGATTTTAAATTCCAAATTATCGTCCACCATCATACTTCTTCAACAACGACTTATGGAACACATTATGAATTTTCAAAGCTTGGGGGAGCTCAAGACAAAAGGCTACCAGGTTAACAATGACAGTGATCTTATATGGACCAATAAACCTTGGACCAAACTTCCAAGAAGGTATTTTCAACTTAATGTTTCTTGTGGACAGCCACACAGAATTACCCACTCTCAGGTCCGGACCATTCATACATTTCTTGTCAGCCATACATTTATACTTCTTGCCCATCTTTTCCAGATTATCTAGAATTTTTCACCAAATAGCTGACAAAGAAGAAGAAAATCTTTCCTCTTCACGTATACCAGAAATCTCAGTGCCAGAAAATGTGCCACATTGCAGGTGGAACCCATATGCCCCCAAAAACTACGACTTATCAGTAGATTCCTGTCTACGGCTGTTTATGGCAAATTTGGCCAAAGACAAGAATGAAGACCACTCCTCTTGATTCTCTGAGACAAAACCTCTCAAGTAAGTCTCCAAATTCTGGTTCATGCGTTCAGTCTGTCCGTTCAACTGAGGGTGAAAGGCTGAAGAAAAGGACAAATTGTACCCCCAGACTAGTACAGAACACCTTCCAGAACATGGAAACAAACTAAGTCCCTCTATCAGACACCATATCAGAGGGAATACCATGTAGTTTCACAATGTTATTGACAAACACCTGTGGAAGAGTTTTAGAAATGGGAAGACCTGGTAAAGCTATAAAGTGCACCATCTTACTAAAGCGATCAACAACCACCAGAATCGCAGTTTTCCCCGAAGAATTAGGTAAATCTGTAATAAAATCCATGGATAAATGAGTCCATGGTCTAGAAGGAATGGGCAGCGGAAGTAAAGATCCAGTAGGCCGGGTATGTGTCACCTTAGCACTTGCACAAGTACTACAAGCTGAGACACAGTCTTCAACACACTTGCGTAAACCTGGCCACTAGAATCTACGAGATATGAGATCAACAGTGGATCTGCTCCCTGGGTGTCCTGTGAGAACAGTACAGTGATGTTCCTAGAACACCTTGTGACGTAGCACAGAAGGAACAAACAACTTCCCTGGAGGGCAAGAATCCAGTGCTTCTCCCTGGGCCTCAAACACCTCTGCCTCAAGTTCGGGGTATAGGGCGGATATTACTACCCCTTCAGACAATATCGGTCTAGGATCTTCCGAATCACTTCCGCCAGGAAAGCTACATGACAAAGGCATCAGCCTTGATATTCTTAACTGCAGAGAGAAAGGTGACAATGAATGTAAATCTGGTAAAAAAAACAACGACCATTTAGCCTGTCTTCGGTTCAGATGTTTAGCTGACTCCAAGTAAGCTAGATTTTTGTGATCAGTGAGCACCGTAATATGATGAAGTAAGTAAAGTAAAGTAAATTCTCAATAGTATTGCCTTGAGTGTGCTTTGTAGAAGGGATTTGTACTTTTATGTTCGCTTCTCTTTCAAATTCTATACAATCAAACAGTTCCATACATTAGGGCAAAATAAATATCTAGAATGCAGAAGCAGGCTTCCAAACGAAAGTCCACACAGGCCTTGTCCTAAAAAACTTAAAATGTAGCTAATACCATGCAGTCAATAGTAGTAATAGTAGACCACAGTTCCCCCTGTTCTCCTGAAAGGTGCAACAATATCATTGAGGAGAAAGAGGATAAGATTATGGACTGGATGGCACACTCCTCCTCTCACAGCAGGATGATGCGCCTTCTGAGTCTGACACTGCACCTTGGAGCCATGGGTCACAGCGGTCCTGTATAACTTTTTGAGGCTTGGTCCCAACAAGCCACTCTTTATTTCTGACAATTAGCTCTGCTTGCATTCTGGCCCCTTGGAAACTTGGTCCCTCGTGAGCAACATTTTTTTTTTCAAATAACACAATGTGTGTTTAAACTCCATATGATTCTGATAAGGGGTAATTTTGGAAGCTTTGGAATAGATAAAAGCAAATTATATGCCATGGCACGGTATGTTTTTAAAACATGTCTTTACCCAAAGCTTAGTGTGTCCATGTCACTCTGACATGATTTTCTACTGCTGTCAGTGCATCCAAGAGTTCAAAATTAACGAAACAAGATTAGATGTTTTTCTAAAATTTCGAAGCTTTAGAGGTCTAGAGGGCGTTATATACCAATTTCCAGGGCAATTGGAGCCATTTTGTTTGGAATGAATAGAATCAGCTTTCTGCACCTGTCTTGATATCCCCTGCGCTGCCGGAGGATGTGCCTAATTTATGACAAGGGGCACACCTCATCATAAATTAGGCGGATCCTCCTCCAGTCCATGTGTCTAACTAGAAATCTACTACAGCTCAAAGCTGCCATAGATTTCTTGCTTCATTTACATCAGAAAACTGGTGTAAATGAAGACAAATTTGTTCCTATGGCTGGCCATACCCCCTTCCCAACCTTGCCACAGCCCCTTTTAGAAAAATGGCAAGGATGGAAAGGGGGAAATGCGACAAGCTTTTAAAAAGTCGCATTTAAAAAGTCGCACCTATGACTTTTTAACGCCACTTTTCAGGAGTAATCTGCTCAGCTTCTCCTGCTCTATAAGAGGGTGCTTGCAGATTGCCCTGCATTTTGTGGTGACAGTTCCCCTTTAACACACACTCCAGCCCCCTCTGCCCACAGTTGGTGAAGCACTGGGGAGGTTGTGCACTAGAACACAGTGACCACTGAGAACGGCCCAAAATAATTGTTCTATCCAACAGTCAATCAGTGTCTAAACTGTAAATTTACCAAGTTGTTCTGCAGACATCAGCTGAGCATCTGTGCATCCATATAGTCTAAATCTTGTTTCTAAAGTGACAAGCACATGTAAATGACTGGGACAATATCCCACAGTTGTGCTATACTATACCTGAAATCTGTTGGCTAAGGTATGAATAGGTAGAGATGTATGAAATCCTGCTTCTCTGTCTCTGAGACCTCTTAGTACTTGGTCACGTTCCTGTTGTCCTGCACACTCCAAGCACCAAGGCTTTGGGATAACCTTGTTTAATATACTTTTCTCTCATGTTTGTGGGTTTATTGCCCACTAGGGTATGATCTGCAATCTCCTCATCCTCAGGAACTGACTGTAGTGGAGGGATGTAACGATCTTGCGTGGTTGTGCACTATCGTATCTCAGCAAATTATTGCAATCTGTCCATTTCACCAACAGATCTGTAGACAGCTGACCTTTCCTTATGTACACCCAGTCATCATTTACACCAGAAAATTAGAGTAAATGATGAAAAATGAGTCAGGTCCGATGGCCGCACTCATACCTTGCCAGGTCAGCATAGAAATGCCCTTTTCCACAAGATTTGCGCCTCTTTCACACAGCTATTTAGCCGTCAGTAACCTGCTATAAGGTTGGGTTACGTATCGTGCCATAACAGACAAACTCTGGATTCATAAGATTTGTAATTTCATTTCAAATGTCTCACTGTCTACATTGCTCTTTGCTATTTGCTTACAGTATCTCTGGCATTGAGCATTTATTTCATTTGTAAAAAGAAATATCAGATAAGTCTAGACAAGTGTCAAACATGTCAACGTTTGATAAATTGTGAATGATCAGACCAAATCTAGAAATGTCAATAAATTAAATATCATGATGTGTGTTCCTGGAGATTTTGCCATGGGCTTTTTCCCAATGAGCAGATACAAACAATCCTTCCCTACCCTATATTATATATAACCATTGCATCTGCGGCAATTAAAATATTGTTGAGGCCATAGCTGTGTCTGGCATTGGTGTGCAGATTCGCTTTCTATTCATGTGTGCATACTATTTCCTGAAAAATCAATAGTCCTTGAGCTCTTTATATTGGTTCACTGGCATCTCTAGATAGACACCTACTGTTCCCAGGTTTTCACTCTGCAATGTTTTTAAATCACCGGCCTTCTTGCTTAATCCCTTCTCAGTCATTCTTGCTTTGCTATTGAAATTTCAGTCAACAGTTATTGAGTGGCTTTGCAAATCATTGGGTACACATTGGCAGTTTACACATTATACCTTTTTTTTAAAGTTTATTACATTTAACAAAAAAAAAGTACATTTCAGTTTAACTGATTAAACATACATTTGCCTCTAAATATTAAAAAGAAGGCTGGATTTCGAAGGGGGGGGGGGCTGGTGGAGGTGAAAGTTTATTTTTAAAATCCTGAAAAAAAAACTAAACTTTAAATTTGAAAAAGCTGTTGGCAGCAGTGTTGACGCTGGAGAAGTCACAGGAAAGCAAGAGACGGAATTAATTGTAACCAATTGTATATAGAATCATTCTGGCATTTGAGAAAGGGATATTAGTGCCAGCATCCTGATGGTGAAGGTCGGAATGCATTTCTATTTTTTTTTTTTTTTTTTTTTTTTGTCTTCTTGCAATTCCATAACCATAGACAGTTCCAATTGTGGAACATTAATAACATGTTTTCAAAGTTTGTATGAATCTGAGAATTTGCTTGGATGCCATCAGATTCTCTCCCCCTAAGGCAAGTGTTAAGGGTAATCTGTCAGCAGTATCTCAGTACTGTAAGATTCCTTCTGTTATGCTGATTCAAACTTTTCTGCCCCCATCCAGACCTCAGCCTCCATTGCCGAGAAATCATGTGCATTCTGATATACAAATGAACTATTTGGTGCAACAAGGCAAGTGTCATTGTATCTCGTCACAGCAAAAGCTCTGTCCTGCACCTCCCCCAGCTGTGGTTGACCGGGCCAGGCTGGCGATGTACTCTCACCTGGCCCTGGTTTCTAGCGCTTGTGCCATCGCTTTGGGAATTGGTAGACATGCAGTAGAAATTATCTCTACTGTGAATCCCTGCCAAGCACCAGGGCTGTACTTCACCTGCACCAATTCCCGACTGAAAATTATAGTATCCTATATAATAATTCCACTAATGTCTCTCATGGAAAGTAAGACATCTCCTTACCTGGTGCTGCCAGGAGCATATACAAGGGGGTGGTTACATGGTTAAAACCACCTCTTTCACCACTTTAAAATGTATCTGCATCCTCGGGACATGGATACAAATGAATAAAATAGTGGAACAGAGAGTCAGTGGCTCCAGCCCCACCCAACCCGCTAGTATGCTGCAGGCTTAACACTGCCTGAGGCCTATGTGCAGGATGCACTGACACCATTCCGCCTTTCTGCCCTTGGGTACCGATACCACAAGCCAGAAGAAGCCTGTAACCTGAGCACCTCCATACATCATAGAAATGGAGTTAAGTACATATTCATCTTATAGTTTGTTGTTTTTTTTGGTGGTGGGTAGGGGGGACTTTTAGTGTGTGAGAGCACTAAGGAAGCATTTTAACTGTGTTAGGCACTAAAACTTTGTAGGAGCATTATTAACGTGTAGAGAACTCTAAGAGGCATTTTACTGTGGTGGTAATTTCTCTAGGAAAGGCCTTGCAAAGCAAAACATTTTTTACCATCAAGTATGGTTAAACTTGATGGACATATGTCTGTTTTAAAGCTACGTAACTATTGCAGCACTATTACTGTACAGGTGCAGAAAGAGAACATTGTGAGTAGGGCACTAAGAGTAAGTATTCTTGTATAGAAGAAGAAAGGTTACTGTTACTGTTTGGGAAGCAATAAAGGGGCATTTTTACATTTTGGGCACTAATGGTCATTATTGCTGTCTTGGTGCAGTAAAAGAGCATTATAATAGTAATTGGGGCACTAGTGTTGTGTATAGGGAAGTATGAGGGCATTATTACTGTAGTGGGAGAACTGAGGGGCACTATTACTATGTTTATGCTGCACTATTATTATGGCAACACTATTACTGTGTTAGACAAAAAAGAGGTAGTATTGCTGTGTGGGCTACAAAGGGAGGCAGTATCACTGTTTTGGGCACAAATGGGATACTATTATGTTGTGAGGAACTGTTAAAATTACCATGCCTTTTGCAGCAGCAGCAGCACACAACATGACAAACATCAAAAGAGGTAAATACCTTGGTAAGGCATAATATAACTTAGAAAAAGTACCCCTTTCTCCATTTATCAGCCACTTATCACCATGCCTCCTGCACTGATCATTGACTCTAGCAGCAAAGATTATAGAGATTCCCAGCATTACTGAGGAATCAGGTTACAACTGCTACCCATATAAGTCTATAAAGAGAGAAGAGGAGCTGTAGTGAGAGAGCCACAGAGAAAAGCTGCTGGTTCCAGGAAGTGTTTTACTATCTCAGCACAGTGCTGGATTCGCAGCTACACTGTTTATGACTACAGTATAATGTCCTCCATGCTGTTGCTTCTGAGTGTATGCAGGGCTGGCGTTAGGGGTGGCAAACTGGGCAATTGCCCAGGGCCCCCATTGTCTAAGGGGCCCCCTGCTTCAGTGCTGCCGTTCAGCTGAACGTCCGTGGAAGCAAACGGGCGGACAGCTGAACAGCTGTACTTTACAATGCAGTGCAAGGTCCCCTCCCTCACATATAAGAGAATTCATTACCCTAGTGCTGGGAAATGCTGGGAGTTGTATTCCTCTCCTCTAATACCTCCTTTTATGTAATATCAGAGTACATTACAAGATGAGGTACGAGGGGAGGACTACAACTCCCAGTATGTCCAGCTTGTTATTGCAATATCAGAGTATTTTACAAGAGGAGGTAAAAGAGGAAAGGACTACAACTCTCAGCATGTCCAGGCCATTATTATGTATTATCAGGGCACATTACAACACTCTGGATATTCTGGGAGTTGTAGCTGTAGTCCTCTCCTCTTATAATGTACACTGATATTACATAATAACTGCTTAGACATGCTGGGAGTTGTAGTCTTCTCTTATACCTCCTCTTGCAATGTACTCTGATACTACAAAATAACGGCTTGGACATGGTGGGAGTTATAGTCTCATCCTCTTATATGACCCCCTGTAATGTGCTCTGCTATTAAATAATAATGGCTTAGACATGGGAGTTATAGTCCTCTCCTGTTGTACCTCCTGCTGTAATGTGTTCTTAATTAGGGTCAGGATTAGGGAGTCGAGTCGCATAAAACTTGGTTTCAATACTGTACGGAGCAAGTGCTCTGCACAGTATTAGAATGTATTGACTCCGATGACCCGAAGTTATTACTTTGCGAAGTCTCGCGAGACTGGTACCTTGAAACCGAACCCGAGTTCGGGAAATGGTTTATTACAGTAGAAATCTATTTATAAAGGTATTAGGCAAAGTCACGCGAGACTTCGTGAAGTAATGAATTCGGCTCATTGGAGCCAATACATTCTAATACTGTACGGAGCGCTCACTATGTACAGTATTGAAACAAAGTTTTATGCAAATCGACTCGCTTTTCGAGTAGCTCATTCCTAGTCAGGATGATGGATAGGGGAGGGTAGTTATCCGCCTAGGGCACCACTTCGCTACCCATAAAAGGGGGGCGCTCTCATGGCCGTCCAACTTCACAAGCCTCAGGCCACTAGGTCTCAAGCCTGTGAAGCATTAGAACAGAGCAAGAAGCTGCAATGACATCAACGCAACCTCCTGCGCTGGGTCTCGCATGATGACATGATCAGGTGAGACCCAGAGCAGGAGTGATAGTGTCATTGGGACGGCATGTATCGGGATGCAGCAGCACAAGCCACAGATAAAACTGTGGTCTGCATCGCAGATAGCGGCGGGGGAAGGGAGGGAGACTTTTTTTAGTTTTTTTTAATACTAAATGTCTATACTGCTGCGGGTATCAGGGAAAGGGGGAAGGAGATCATTATATATACTTGGCACTACTGGGGAGGAATGGAGGAGCATTATATACTGGCACTATGGGGGAGCATTATATATATACTTGCACTATGGGGGGAGCATTATATATTGGAACTAGTGGGGGGCACTACAAGGGGACTTTAGAGCCACTTTGAGCATTATGGTTGTATTATTACTACTAGATAACTGTACTGGTGTTATTATTTGACGCAATATGGAGGGCATTGCTACTAATAGGGGCTATCTTGGGGAGTATTATCACTATTGGGGGCACTAATGAGGGCAGTCTGGGTGTATAATATAGTATTATGGGGGGAGCACAGCAGGCACAGTATTAGTAGCTTCAAGAGGTTCTCCAGGTTTTTCATATTGATGACCTATCCTCAGGATAGTTCATCAATAACAGATCGGCGGGGGCCCAACACCTGGCACCCCCGACGATCAGCTGTTTGAGGAGACGGTGTGCACTGTGCTTTATAAAGGTATGCAAATTAGCTGTCGCAAGAGCCCGGGTGTGGAGTTATGGCTGCAAGTGCCCAGGCCCCTCAGCTATGTGCCCAGACAACCTCTCCCCTTGTAGTCCTCTGTCCCGCCCTCCTCTCTAACTGCATCCTCCTCCTTTGGCTCAGAGCTTCTCCCAAGCTCTGGACACTACACGCACAGTTGCCAATGTAACGCCCCAGAATGGCATAACCACCTTTTTACACCCCACTATCTCTTATGGTTGATCCTGTGTCATCTTACATAATTATTTCCATGTCCTGCACAATGTACATTTAGTTTCCTTGCAAATGACTGTTTAAGTGTAATGTGCCTGGTTCACCAGCAGATGGCATCAACAACGGCAGAGCTAGTTTTGCTAGAATAGAACCCGTTTTCCATTCTAGCCCTCTCTAGAGAGGGAGGAGTTTAGTTAGTGTGGGTCAGTCTAACCTACTCCATCTTGGGGAGAGGTTGTGTCTAGCTTACCCCCTGTAAGGGGAAGCAGCAGGCCCTCGTCCCTCCTGGAAGAGTCCTGCCAGAGTACCTTCTGCTCTGCTGGGCCAAGGAAAAAGAACCAAAAGCTTCAGAAGCCAGGAAGAGAGATTCCCTGGACAAAGATAAAGAGAAAGATACAGATCAAGAGAATACAATAAGAAAGCCAGAGGAAAAAGTTCCTATTTAATCTAGTCACCATAGCAGAGCTGAAGGGTTCAGATGTAGCAGAGCCAAATGTGTTTGCCTGCCAAAACTTATTTCCAAAAGCTGTTGGTAACCAAGATAAAGTTTGGAAGATTGTTCCTTGATGAAACTTTATGCCAAGTAAAGCGTTGTTAACGGTAATACAAGTTTGGACTCAAGTTATTTCACCCTCATCCTTACCACCTAGCCATTTCAGTTGCATCACTGCGGACGACTACGCCTGGGGTCCAGGATATCCAGGTAGGAGTACCGTGACAAAAGCCGCACCTAAAGGGACACTGTAGGCAACCCTTACACCACTCTGGCATTCCTACACCTTGGTTCCACTATCACCTTCTACCTAAGGGGACCTAGTCCCTCATTGCTGAAATGCAACTAGCGTCACGACAAAAACTTTTAACCCTTATAACGACTTAAAGGGACCCTCTGGCCGACGTCTCACCCGTGGCGCGATGCACCATAGAAAATGAATGCTCGCTTCCTGTAAATGACCACTCAGATGGTGTAGTAGCAATTGACCATTGCATATGAAGGATAATATGCTCATGATCAGAATTGTCTCTGATCATAGAACCTGCCAGTGGATGTCTGCAGTGTAAAATACCAGACACCCACATAGTTAAAAAAAAAAAAAGAGGTGAAAAGTCCAGCTTTAAACAACAGTGAGTACTTTATTTGCAGTGCGGTAAAAACTTCCAACTCTCAAGTGCAGGAAACAGTCTACGCGTTTCAGACCCTCGTGTTTCGGTCCTTAATCATGACATACTTAACATATTTTGAACAGTTTCCTATATACTCCTCCTACACTTATCCGCAATGATTAAGGTGTCACATGATCGGAAACTAGTTAATAAAATCAGAACACATGATATTCTTCCTTAAAACATTCACATTCTCATAAAATCAAAGATCCAAACAATGCAATAGTTAGCAGAGAGTTTTTTATCAGTAATACTGTAAGATCAAATCATGTCTCTTATTCAAACCTGTAGGAAAACATGTACCTAACCGAAAGATCCAAAAAGCCTCTCTATTGAGAAGCTTTCTCCGATGGTCTCCACTCCTCAGGGGAGCTGTAACCCTTTCTATACCCTGTGCAATTAAAGCTGAAATATCGCCTCCATGCACTTTCAAGTAAAAGCCGTGTTCAGGCTGATAACCGAGCTCACAACAGATGTAACAGGTGAGAGTTGCATTTTTTTCTTTAGTAATTATTTCTACCCACATAGTTAAGCCTACTTTCACACTAGCACTTTCTATTTTCAGGTATTGAGATCTGTCATAGTGGCTCAATACTGGAAAAAATATGCTTCAGTTTTGTCCCCATTCATTGTCAATGGGGACAAAACTGAACTGAACAGAACGGAATGCTCCATAAAGCATTCTATTCCGTTTAGTTGTGTTCCCATACCGGAGAGCAAACCGCAATCTGTTGTAGATTTCAAAAATAGAGATAGGCACAACCAAATATTTGGGTCATTTGGAAATACACTAATTTATTAACATCCAGTACACAATAAAATATAATATGTAAAAACATATAATTAAAAATAAACTTAAAACCACCTCTGGGCAGTAAATCAATGAGATATTGAACAATAAAATCACCATATAATAGTATAATGGACAATGGCAAACTATGGACGCATATAGACCTATAGACTCCAATATAGATAGCGGATATATAGTGGATCCTGTATAATTACAGCAGATTGATCGTATGCTGTGCGTCCTAACACTGACTCCGTTCAGTGTATTCCCCAAAGTTTCATAAGTGAGGATATTGTATCTGATGTTACACGTCCACTCTGAATTAGCCCCAGCTCTAGGCAAGTTGTTCTTTCAAAATATCGGCATGACGGGGTATTCACGGTTTGTTGTAACCAGACACGCTGTGTGGCGTCCCACCTGTGCTCAGCGTGATCGTAGTTGTAAGTGCAGTAAGTCTCGTGAGTTTTCACGGGATTAAGAGTATCCACCCTGTTAAACTGTCCAGCTTTCAATCCCGGGGTATGTGGATCCGTAGACATACCTAATCAGGCTTGTGAGCAAGATTTTGAAGGTAAAGTTGCTATATTGTTTCAATTGCACATAGCTGTAGTTTTTCTGCAAAAAAGACTTGGGTACTTCATAGATAATTCATAAACATCAAACGCGTTTCGGAGTTTCTCACTCCTTCTTCACCACTGAAGAAGGAGTGAGAAACTACGTACACTCTGAAATGTACACTACAGCTATGTGCAATTGAAACAATAATTTGTGCCAACTGTGGCATTGTTTCAATAAGCTTCTGCAATGTAACAAAATTTATTTCCATCCAGTGTTGGCATTAATTTTTCACCAAGATCAGAGTCTGACTGCTGCACAAAGCCTTCTGCAGCACATCCCAAAGATTCTCAATGGGGTTAAGGTCTGGACACTGTGGTGGCCAATCCATGTGTGAAAATGATGACTCTTTCACAATTTGAGCCTGATGAATCCTGGCATTGTCATCTTAGAATATGCCTGTACCATCAGGGAAGAAAAACTCCATTGATGGAATAACCTGGTCATTCAGTATGTTCAGGTAGTCAGCTGACCTTATTCTTGGAGCACATACTGTTGCTGAACCTAGACCTGACCAATTGCAGCAACCCCAGATCATAGCACTGCCCCCACAGGCTTGTACAGTAGGCACTAGGCATGATGGGTGCATCACTTCATCTGCCTCTCTTCTTACCCTGATGCACCCATCACTCTGGAACAGGATAAATCTGGACTCTTTAGACCATATGATCTTCTTCCATTGGTCCAGAGTCCAATCTTTATGCTCCCTAGAAAATTGAAGCCTTTTTTTCTGGTTTGCCTCACTGATTTGTGGTTTTCTTACAGATACACAGCTGTCAAGTCCCAATCCTTTGAGTTCCCTTCGCATTGTGCGTGTGGAAATGCTCTTACTTTAACTATTAAACATAGCCCTGAGTTCTACTGTTGTTTTTCTTCGATTTGATTTTACGAAACGTTTAAGTGATCGTCGATCACGATCATTCAGGATTTGTTTCCCGCCACATTTCTTCCTCGAATACGATGGGTCCCCACTATCTTTCGAGTTTTTAATAATGCGTTAGACAGTTCTTAACCCAATTTTAGTAGTTTCTGCAATCTCCTTAGATGTTTTCTCTGCTTGATGCATGCCAATGATTTGACCCTTCTCAAACAGACTAACATATTTTCCACGATTATGAGATCTGTCTTTCGACAAGGTTGTTTAAGAAATGAGAAACAACTTATTGCACCAGTTGGGGTTAAATAACTTGTTGCCAGCTGAAAGATAATCGCCTATGCAGTAATTATCCAATAGGAGGCTCATAACTTTTTGCTTAGTTAAATCCAGGTGGCGACTTTTTTTTTTGGACAGGCAGTGTATATTTTATTCCAAAATCGACTTTTGCTAGCTTGAAATTTTTTTGAAAATTCTAATAAAAATTATTTTGTTCCAACATCGACTTTCGGTACAGATTTATTATAAAAAATGCACCACAAAGTGTACATGCTTTGCCCTGCATTTATCAAGTGATTTGTCATTGAGTGACACACGACTCCAATGCATAAAATGCAGAGAAATAAATGTATAAATTAAAAGCTTTAATTAATCTTTTCTCAAAAAGCTATATATCAATCTGCTCAGCTTCTTCTGCTCTATACCATGGTGTCTGCAGATTACACTGCATTTGGTGGTGACAAGCCCCCTTTAAATCCAAGCTTTGCATTCCTACTATTAAGGAGGTGACTAGAGATGAGCAAATCGACACTGTGTGTCATATTCATTGTCAACAGGCGGTCTAATATCTAGAGGCGTTTATCTAGTTCACCTGCTGTGCCACTAAGACTTAATCTGTTGAATTAATTGGTTGATTCTGTCGCAAGTTGAATCAATCGCAGTGTAGGGCACAGAGCAATCTAATTGAACTGTGTCCACATTGAGGTTTCCACATTGATTAATAGAACACCAATTCTATTAGTCCCTGATTTGATACACCTGTCTCATTCTACTGTTTGTGGTGTGTAAACATTGAATAATAGATAAGTAATTCTATTAGGCCCTGGTTCACATATTGAGGTGAAACACCTGTCTCATTCTACCGTTTGTGGTGTATCCACATTGATGCAGCTTTCATACACATTCTGTAACTGTAATCAGTCCTGTACTTGTGTTCCCTTTACATAACAATAGAGAGTCCACTGGAAAAATGGAAGTATCTACCAAATGACTGCAAAAATAGATCTTAAAAAACATGACTAATTCATACAGAACTACATCACATTTAGTCTCCCTGATCTGGAGAGGTTCGAGAGAGGAGTTCCCCTAGTTCACAGATTATATCAATCGTAATGACTAGTGTTGAGCGAATCAAAGTCCACAAAGTCAGTAGCGTCGCCAGGGGGGGGGGCAGAGGGGGCCACGCCCCCCCTACATCATGCGGTGCCCCCCCCATGTGCCCCCCCCCCACTATAATGCCCCCCCAAAGTGAGCTGCCACAGTCAGGCACAGGGAGATGAGCGCTTCCATTGCGCTCATCTCCATAGTAATCTGCCTGTGCTGCGGCGGTGCAGGGGAGGGAGAGGCATGTCCCTTCCCCTTCCTCTGATAGGCTGCAGGCAGAGGCCGGCGCAGGTGGCGCGATGACGTCATCGCGCCGCCTGAGCCATACAGCGCGGGACACAGGCCGGAAGAGGCCTGCATCTCATCGCTGACATGGAGGTAAGGATAGGTGTTTTTTTTTTTTTTTTTTACAATAGTTTTACAGGCACATTAGGAGGGCTCTTGTTACTGGCACATTGGGGGGACACTGAGGGCATCTACTGGGGCACGATATATGGGGTGTTTTATACTGTTACATTATGGGGGGCACTAGGAGGAAGGGGGGAGAGGAGCACTATGTGGGAATTTACTGGGGGCACTGTATAGGGGTATTTTATACTGGCACATTATGGGGGACATTAGCTCAACTGGGGGCATTACAAGGGAGTATTTTTTGCATTGTCACATTATAAGGATAATTATTTCTACTGGGGGGGGCATTATGGTGGGCTTTATTACTCCCCCATGGTATGACCCCTAGTAGCAGCACCAGCCTCTCCCTGCTCTGCTATCCCTCTGCCCCTTCTCCAAATCCTTATTATGAAATCTTTCTCATTAGGATAAAACACAACATCAGCTCCGCCGAGCCACCCAGTCAAAGTGTTGAAGTGGTGTCCGAGATCCCCAAGGGCCAAGCCAAGTAACTGTAAGTGTTCATATGAAATATGTTTATGTTATACACATATAGCCTACACTGTGCCACACAATATACAGTATACCTCTACACTGTGCCACACAATGTACAGTATACCTGTACACTGTGCCCCACAATGTACAGTATACCTGTACACTGTGCCCCACAATATACAGTATACCTGTACACTGTGCCACACAATGTACAGTATACCTCTACACTGTGCCACACAATGTACAGTATACCTCTACACTGTGCCCCACAATATACAGTATACCTCTACACTGTGCCCCACAATGTACAGTATACCTCTACACTGTGCCCCACAATGTACAGTATACCTCTACACTGTGCCACACAATGTACAGTATACCGCTACACTGTGCCACACAATGTACAGTATACCTCTACACTGTGCCACACAATGTACAGTATGCCTCTACACTGTGCCACACAATGTACAGTATACCTCTACACTGTGCCACACAATGTACAGTATACCTCTACACTGTGCCACACAATGTACAGTATACCTCTACACTGTGCCACACAATGTACAGTATACCGCTACACTGTGCCACACAATATACAGTATATCTCTACACAGTGCCACACAATATACAGTATATCTCTACACTGTGCCCCACAATATACAGTATATCTCTACACTGTGGCACACAATGTACAGTATATCTCTACACTGTGCCACACAATGCACAGTATATCTCTACACTGTGCCACACAATGTACAGTATATCTCTACACTGTGCCACACAATGTACAGTATATCTCTACACTGTGCCACACAATATACAGTATATCTCTACACTGTGCCACACAATGCACAGTATATCTCTACACTGTGCCACACAATATACAGTATATCTCTACACAGTGCCACACAATATACAGTATATCTCTACACTGTGCCACACAATATACAGTATATCTCTACACTGTGCCACACAATGCACAGTATCTCTCAACACTGTGCCACACAATATACAGTATATCTCTACACAGTGCCACACAATGCACAGTATATCTCTACACTGTGCCACACAATGTACAGTATATCTCTACACTGTGCCACACAATATACAGTATACCTCTACACTGTGGAGTCTGTTCTATAAGAACCCTTGTTCTGTGGCGGCGGACAGAAAATAATCTGGAAGTGCCCCTCCCGAGACCAGGCTCTGGATCCGCCACTGGTCTGGACCGCTCACAGGAGTGTACATTTCTTCTAAACTGTAATCCTTATCCTCTGACCTGCAGAAATCAGCACTCGCTCGGTTACAACTAGGCCTGCACAATATATCGCCAAAGCAATCACAATCGCAATTAATCGCCATATTGCAATCGCCAATTGGCCGACCCAAAAATGCTGCAATAATATTACCATATTTTTTGCTTTATAAGACAAACTTTTTCTCCCCCCAAAAGTGGGCGGAAAATGGCAGTGCGCCTTAAGAAAATGGCAAGTTTTGTATTTTGTACTTTTGCAGTAATGCAAATATGTTATTTAATTTAGTAAAAGATGTTTTATTTTGAAAAACACTGTGCATTTCAGTTCTTGAGTTAGGCATAACTACATTTCTGCATTATCAGTAATTTGTGTGTGCTTTTGCCTTGAAAATCCAAGCAAATAGACCTCTAGCACAATTCCCTTAAAAAATTGCATCGCATACCGTTATCGCATTTTTTAGGGCCCTAATCGCAATCGCACAAAATTCCCATATCGTGCAGCCCTAGTTACAACTAACAGGCAGTACCTGTAGGCTGTAGCCTGGCCCTGTTACCGAAGCTAGCCGAGTGGTGTAAGGTTAAGGTACTAGTAGAGATGAGCGGCCGCTTAATCCTGATTTAAAGTTAAAGTTACTGCAGGATATGGATTACAGTTTAGAAATGTCAAATGTACACTCCTGTGAGAGGCGGGGAGGGAGATCTGTGGATGACACTGTTATAGGGAGGGAGATCTGTGGATGACACTGTTATGGAGGGGGAAATGGGGATGACACTGTCATGGGGTGGATCTGTGGATTACACATATAGCATTAGATGCTATATACGCTATGTGTCATCCACAGATCCCCCCCATAGCAGTGTCATCCACAGATCCCCCTCCCTATATAAGTGTCATCCACAGATCCCCCTCCCTATAAAAGTGTCATCCACAGGCAGCTAGGAGATGTTGAAATCTGAGTGTTTTTTGCTTTTTTAAACACAGACAGCAGGACTTTTCTTCCCTGTTGCGCTTTTTGGTATTGGGTAAAGTATCGCAGCATTTCTAAGCGTACTTGTGTAAATGCATCGTTGTTATAGCTGCCCCCCCTACTTTTGTCCTGGCCCCCAGTGTGCCCCCCCAAAATTTGAAAGCTAGAGACGCCACTGCACAAAGTGGACTTCGATCCGAATTTCTGGATAGATTCGATTCACCGCGAAGCCGAATTTCCTTGTGCTACGTGGTAGGAAATCGATTTTACCTGATATAGTGTAAAAAAATAATAATAATAATCATACTTACCAATGTAGTAGAGTTAACACTCATGCTTTCTGAGATGTGTTATCTAAACTAAGCAAACACCTTCAATTGCTTTTCAATGGCTTTTGTTTTAAGATAACACGATGAGTTAAGAAATGTGAGTTAAGAGTTTGAGTGCTAACCCTGCTACAGGACTGAGAGGAAACTGTGCAGCGGATCCCAGAACAACAGTACCTAGAAAGACAGAGTCCAGGACTGCAGTGGTGAATGGGAAGCACTGGCCACAGATCATCACTGAACACGGTGCCCAGGACCGCAGCGGTAAGCAGGGGAACAGTGGCGCACAGCAGCCGCTGTTACAACGTATGAGTTATATTGGAAAACTGTTTAACTTTTGTCATTAAAGGGCATGTCTCATCATGGACAATGGGGGCATATCGTTCGGATATGCCCCCATTGTATTATAGGTGCGGGTCCCGCTGGAAACGCACCTATATCGAGAATGGAGCCCGGCAAGTGAAGGCCAGCGAAAGTAGCCGATCGCTGGCTCTGCTTTTTCCGTCGGCGTAGAAATGAATGGCAGCGGGGGCTGCGCACGAGCGGTACGCTCCCATTCACTTCTATGGGGAGCTGGCTTGGTGGTGGCCGGACCGGAGTCATCTGGCCCCCACCTTGCGGGGCTCCGTTCTCTATATAGGTGTGGGTCCCAGCGGTGGGACCCGCACCTATAAGACAATGGGGGCATATCCTAGCGAAGCCCCCATTTTTTTCTGATGAGACAATTCCTTTATTGACATGGAAGTCACATTGTCACTCACGTTTTTTTTGTTACTTTGTTGACGGATAAGAAGCAAGGGATGCACTTTTTACAATTGTCTTCAAGCAGTTTGTTAAATGGTATTCTCAAGCTGAGCTTCCATTTGTAGTGGAACATTTCTGCTCTGTCAGTTGATTCCCACTATTGCACTTCTCCCTCATTTCATTAAAAAGTCAGTGGTGCATCTGTTTGATACTTCTGTCTTTAGCTTGAGGACTGCAGAAAATATTGTGGCTTTAAAGACATATTCCTGTGGGTGCCTGACCTGTGGCTAAAGGGTAGGTTTATGTTTGATATGCACAGTCTAAAGGCCACAGGGCTAGTGGCTCGTATTATCATTAATCTAATAATATAAAAAAAGGGTATTGGAAAGAAAGTAATGTTTAGTGAAAGAAGTGCACACAGAAAGCGCATAACAAACTAAAAGTTACAGCTGCACACTGGGAAACAAGATTGAATCAAGTAATCTGCAGGACATGGTATTTACAGTAATTCTATTCTGTAGTTTACAGCTATTTTATTTTCTCAATAAAAAAGTATTTTGCAGAAGTCCTGATGTCAATTTTCTTTTCATAGGTTTGAGCGCCCTCTGCTGTAAATCCACAGCTCTTTCAACTTCATAATATACTGTATATGATTTTGGTTTGTTATATGTTGTAACATTAGAACATTGATTAAATTAGAACATGCTCATCAATGTGACACATTGGGTATAATTCACTAAAACAAGTCTATAATTAAATGTTTTTTCCCCCAGAATTTGTAAAACTAGAAATAGTAATTGTGCAAAACAGTGCGAGAACCTTGGTGACAATTTCTGGTCTACAAGTGTAATCTGGCAGACTTGGCGAGATGTGTCCGATGCAGAAAGTAGGCCTGATTGGTAGTTTAATTATCTGAACTTACAGCATCATCGATCCCTATGATGCTGTTAATTTGGGATATCAAACTCCCAGATAGGATTTGAGACTGTAATAGAGGTGCTAAAATGCACCCAGATTGGAGATGGGCAAAAGATGGAATCTAAACCTCAGGGGGCTTGAGGAATATTGCAGGTTTGCAGGATTAAATAGGAGACCTCTCAGAAGAAACCACAAACGTAGGTTCTGCATCAAGTGTTTTGTACTACCAAGTGTGACATGCCACCATGAAGCACATTGTGCTGCCTAGTGTAAACTGTAACCCAAAAAAATACTGTACCTCTCAGTGTGTTTGTAGTCATGAAGAATTTGTGACACTGTTGACATAAAAAGTAAAGCCATCTGTTTAACCGGTCAATGTGAGATTGCTTCTTTAGGCTGGGATCACACCTGACTGAATAGCTGCAGATTTGCTGTTGCAGATTTTTGTGCTGCAGATCTGCAGCACCAGCAAAGTGAATGTGTTTTAGCAATTGTCATTCACATGTGGCAGAAAAAATCTGCAGCAGAAACCAGGGGCGCACCTAGCCTTTCTGTGGCCTGAGGCAAAAACTGAAACAGCCCCCCCCCATGGACATTTCTTAACATAACCCCTTTACCACAGTGAAGCACTGATTCCCCATGGCCCTTCCGCTGCCCCTCTGTTGCCCCTACCAGGTGCTGCCTGAGGTGAGCTTCACCTGGTCTCAATGGTGGTGCACCCCTGGCAGAAACTGACCTGCGGATGTTAATTTCTACTGCGGATTCCACTCTTTCCAATGCAAAGAATGAAATTGCATCTAATCTGCAGCTTTTCTGCAACAAAATCCACAGCGTGTGAAGACGTCCGTTGGTGCATTTTTTTCTGCTGCAGATAAGAAGCAGAAATACTGCAGATGTTCTGCTGTAGAAAATGTAGAAAATCTGCAGCTAATAAGTCATTTCCGAACGCAACCTAAAGCGGAACCGACCAGCACGTCACCCCTTATATGCATTTGATTTGACAGTTTCCTGCTCTCATCTAGTGCCCTGTTACAGATGTTGCCCAGGTTCTCAAGTTACTTCTCTGATAAACCCATTTAAAATTATTGCAACAAAACACAAGTAGTGTGGTAACCTGACGCAATCTGAAAAAGAACTGCAAAAGGGAGGATGTCATTTTCACCTGGACAATGACCCAAAACTATAAAAGTCACCCTAAATAGGGTAATATTGGTATATTTTATTCCCCCATATAAGCAGTTTTTCAACTTCTCCTAGTATCACACATTACTCTTGTTGTGTGCCCCTGTAAGGGCCAGCCCCTGGAATTGTAGGGTTACATAGACTGTGATGATTTATTCCCACCCCTAGAGGTCGCTGTGGCTCTGAGTAAGAGGAAGCTGAGGATTTTGTGAGACACAGGAGGAGGAGGAGCCAGGAGTTCCTGGGTTTTAGAGGCCGGGTGTGTGTCCTGGAGAGCTGTGAGGATGGCTGCCATGTTAGGAGCCAAGTAAAGGCTAGTGATGGGACACGGAGCCTGACTGATGGAGTCCTGAAAAGCTGGCTGAGACAGATCAAGATAGACTCTTAACTGAAGTGCTGCAGCTGTAACGCACAGAGAGAGAAAAGCAAGTGATCGATGCAGGAGCCAGAGGACACAGGCCACCATGCATTCGGTCAAGGCAAGCATCCATCTTGTGGGAGAAGATGATATCACAGACCTCTACTCAGATAACTACAGAACTGTGAATGTGCACTGGTGCTAATCCGCGGTAGGGCCTAGAGCAGGGGACTTTTGAGTAGCAGGGGTAGATAGGAGTATAGTAGCTGAGTGTAGCCTGGACTCTGATGTGTTTGCCGTAGAACGCATTTATCCTAACTCTTGTTCAAGTATTCTGTGTAAACCTGTTTATACAGCTAATCCGATTTTCCGGCAGTTACATCTTGTTCTTTAATAAAGCCGGTTTATGTTTCAGTCTCCTTGTCTGCTGTACTGTACTATAATCCTGCCTTGCGGTCTCTTCCTCCTCTGACTGCTACAAGTGGCGCTGCGAGCAGCGACAGTCACAGAGATGGAGGCGGCTGAAGGCAATTTGCATAATGCTAATGTGAGTACCTCAGGCAATGGTGGAACCCCTGCAAGGGCCCTCTCTATCGGCACTTTGTTTGACTTGCTACCCAAATTTGATGGCCAGAACATGTCACTGTCGGACTGGGTGACGAGGTTATAGAGAGCTGCTAGGATTTACAATGTCAGCTCAGAACTACAAGTAGAAATTGCATTGGCCACCTTAGAGGGTGAGTCCCGAAGAAATGTTTTCCTGCAACCAGAAGCTACGCGCAACACGTTGAAAGAGATTGTGCGATTTCTGGAGGAGATATACAGTGAAACAGCTAGTGCAGGGCACCTCCGGGCAACGTTCTTTTACCGGATTCAGTGAGAAGATGAAGGGGTCTCACAATATGCAATGGCGTTACAGGGAATATTGGCCGAGGTACAGAAAAAAGAGGCAGACGGAGTAACCGGCCTGGGGCCCATAGACCGGATACTGCGGGAACAATTAATTCTGGGCCTCTACAGTACTCCCCTGAGACAGGCCCTGCGAAGAGGTCCTAGTCAGAGTGGTACAAGACTTACAGAGCTCCCTGAGTGCTATGCACGAAAAGTTTACGCACCTGGAAAAACGGATGGAGTCATGCTATCTCCCTGAGGCTGCCTGTCCGGCCCGACAACAAGCCTATCAGGCGACCCTGCGGGTTCCCACACCAGAATGTCCTCACCTTAAGTTGCCTTCCCACCAAGTTCTAGGGGCACCTCCCGCACGCAGGCGGAGAGGGGGCAGTGGAAGAGCACAGTGTTGGCGGTGTGAAAATATAGGACATTTCGCCAGAGAGTGTTGGAGTGATACGTCTGGACACCCAGAACCGCTGGATTATTGGAAGCAAGCCACTTGCACAAACCTACCCAGAGTGCATTTCAACTGTGGATCCGACTGTAGGACCCGGAAGAGAGTCCCAGCACACAAATCTGTGGTAACTCCACGAGAGAAACATCCCAGAGGCAAGTTGAGCGAGTGTTGGAAGGTATAGCCATACAAAGTGAGCAAGAGAGTGTATCCCAATGGTCCGGCTTATGAAGTAGAAATTGCATTGGCCACCTTAGAGGGTGAGTCCCGAAGAAATGTTTTCCTGCAACCAGAAGCTACGCGCAACACGTTGAAAGAGATTGTGCGATTTCTGGAGGAGATATACAGTGAAACAGCTAGTGCAGGGCACCTCCGGGCAACGTTCTTTTACCGGATTCAGTGAGAAGATGAAGGGGTCTCACAATATGCAATGGCGTTACAGGGAATATTGGCCGAGGTACAGAAAAAAGAGGCAGACGGAGTAACCGGCCTGGGGCCCATAGACCGGATACTGCGGGAACAATTAATTCTGGGCCTCTACAGTACTCCCCTGAGACAGGCCCTGCGAAGAGGTCCTAGTCAGAGTGGTACAAGACTTACAGAGCTCCCTGAGTGCTATGCACGAAAAGTTTACGCACCTGGAAAAACGGATGGAGTCATGCTATCTCCCTGAGGCTGCCTGTCCGGCCCGACAACAAGCCTATCAGGCGACCCTGCGGGTTCCCACACCAGAATGTCCTCACCTTAAGTTGCCTTCCCACCAAGTTCTAGGGGCACCTCCCGCACGCAGGCGGAGAGGGGGCAGTGGAAGAGCACAGTGTTGGCGGTGTGAAAATATAGGACATTTCGCCAGAGAGTGTTGGAGTGATACGTCTGGACACCCAGAACCGCTGGATTATTGGAAGCAAGCCACTTGCACAAACCTACCCAGAGTGCATTTCAACTGTGGATCCGACTGTAGGACCCGGAAGAGAGTCCCAGCACACAAATCTGTGGTAACTCCACGAGAGAAACATCCCAGAGGCAAGTTGAGCGAGTGTTGGAAGGTATAGCCATACAAAGTGAGCAAGAGAGTGTATCCCAATGGTCCGGCTTATGAAGTGCAGGTTGAAAATGAGGAGTTTGCCTCACAGACTCTACATAGGAATATGCTACGGTCATGCCGGTCCGAAGATCCCACACCTATTCAGAGGACACCTCCTCCTATCTCCAATGGAAAACAAATGTTAAGACTGGTGGACCATTCCTGACACTGCGGAAGGTCCCCAGGCCGCAGGTGATGAGGCTCCTTCTACAAAACTACTACCATCTCGCAGTCAGGAGGAACCCACGACCACATCCAAATCTCCTGCTGTAATGGAAGAACACAGGATAACAGCTTCCAGTGGAGAAAGTCAGGTCTTAACAGATAGTCAAGACCTCCGGAGATCCAGTAGGTCTATTGCAGGGGTTCCACCAAACAGGTATGCTGCCGATCAGTTCATTTGGTCTACCTGTATGTGTTGTGGACAATGTTGGGCTGCATTTAGAGGTTGTACTAATCATTCCTTTTTCATGGACTATACCGCGAGGGCCGAGGATGGCCACCTTTAAAGTGGGGGGGCATGTAAGGGCCAGCCCCTGGAATTGTAGGGTTACATAGACTGTGATGA
This sequence comes from Bufo gargarizans, assembly GCF_014858855.1. Lineage (NCBI taxonomy): Eukaryota > Metazoa > Chordata > Amphibia > Anura > Bufonidae > Bufo > Bufo gargarizans. Next base: position 166,690,492 of record NC_058080.1, read on the forward strand.
TTTATTCCCACAACTAGAGGTCGCTGTGGCTCTGAGTAAGAGGAAGCTGAGGATTTTGTGAGACACAGGAGGAGGAGGAGCCAGGAGTTCCTGGGTTTTAGAGGCCAGGTGTGTGTCCTGGTGAGCTGTGAGGATAGCTTCCATGTTAGTAGCCAAGTAAAGGCTAGTGATGGTACACGGAGCCTGACTGATGGAGTCCTGAAAAGCTGGCTATGTTTGAGACAGATCAAGATAGACTCTTAACTGAAGTGCTGCAGCTCTAACCCAGAGAGAGAGAAAAGCAAGTGACCGATGCAGGAGTCAGAGGACACAGGACACCACGCATTCGGACAAGACAAGGATCCACCTTGTGGGAGAAGACAACATCACAGACCTCTACTCAGATAACTACAGAACTGTGAGTGTGCACTGGTGCTAATCCGCGGAAGTGCCTAGAGCAGAGGACTTTACATGCGCTGTAGAAGCGGACCCTGAGTAGCAGAGGTAGATAGGAGTATAGTAGCTGAGTGTAGCCTGGACTCTGATGTGTTTGCTGTACAACGCATTTATCCTAACTCTTGTTCAAGTATTCTGTGTAAACCTGTTTATACAGCTAATCCGATTTTCTGGCAGTTGCATCTTGTTCTTTAATAAAGCTGGTTTATGTTTCAGTCTCCTTGTCTGCTGTACTGTACTTGAATCCTGCCTTGCGGTCTCTTCCTGCTCTGACTGCTACATCCCTCCCAGTAATATATGTCGGATCTGTGCAGCCAGGATGCTGCTGTCTTCCCTGGCAAACTGCCCTGTGTATGCCTTCCTTCCCATCTACAGCCTGTGTGATCTGACCTCCTTGTTTTATTTACCACCTCTCCACACACATCTGCCCAGTACAACATCTTCCTCCACCCTGCTGCTATCTTTAACGCTGAGAGAAGGGAGGGGGAGAGAAGAGAGAGGTGTCACAAACAGGAGCAGAGCTCTGAATGATTTATATCACATTCAGCTGCAACAGAAGTTAGGAACTGAAACGCACTGGGCCTCATTTATCAAAACTGTCTAATAGGAAAACGTAGTTGCCCATAGCAACCAATCAGAGCTCATCTTTCATTTTTTTCCAGAACATTTTAAGAACTATTTAGAACTTAATTTTGTATTTAGGAAGTAAATGTACAATTTAATAAAGTCAGTCAAAGTTTCAAAGTTTCACGGTCATATTGATGTTTGACTGTGGCGCAGTTGCCATGCAGACTGGTTGCCAGTGGCAACGTGTTGTCGGTTTGCACATGCATTTCCCCTTTTAGGTGTGTCTCCCTGCGGTCTGGTGAGCGAGGGGTTAATCCTCTAGTTAGTGGGGATTTAGGTGTGTCCTGGGTGTGGCCACTAGCTTGACTTTATCTGTAGCTTCCTGGCCGGGGGCAGTGGTACACCAGCCTTGTTTGGTGATGGACCTCTGCTCCTTTCCAGGGTGATTCTACCCAGTCCTTTAGGGCCACGTTGTTGGACATAAATTGTCTTCCTTTTGTATGCTCCTTATACCCCACCTCACTTGTTGTATGTTAGGTGTGGTTTTATGATCAGAAGGCCTGAAGAAGCTTAACTCACGCGAAACGGCTGTCGCCCCATGGTGCTTGTGTGGCGTACTATGCTTTGATTGCCTGCCCGCATGTCTTTTGTACCTCAATAAAGTAAAGATTGGACTTTCATGATGAGTGCCGTCTCTTATCTTCTTACCTTGTGCGGATATGTCTGTGTTGAGACTGAGCACCACCGAAGTCGATTGTGAGTCCCGGTGTCACCGTTGAGAGGGAAAAAGAAAGGGGAGCGTCCTCCCGGAATCAGAGGGGAAGCTGAAGCAGTGCCGTCCTGTTTGTTTATCTCCTTGTGTTTATGTTCAGGGTGTGTTGTATGTCTTGATTGTTGTTAAATGTCTGGGCTGTTGTTGGTGTTTGTCCCTGCATGTATGTAAGACGCTTTCCCTGTGTGTTGTGTCCTCCGGAAGGGGGTTGGTTTTCCGGAGGGGTGAACCACTAGCCTGTATGCAGCGCTGCCTGGGGCTGCCATGCACCTTGTGGAATGGGGGTCATGGCGGCGACTGGTGTGCTGGATACCTGTGTGAGTTGCTGGTACGGCGTCCTGTTTGGTGTTAGGGCTCCTGTACGTATGCACAGGTTCCAGTCGTGGAGACTTCGGCAGGTAAGTGTGTTGCCTTGTGTTCTTATCTGCCGATCCTCTTGCTGTGTCTTGGATGAACGGAACGTCTCCCCCCTGCTTCTATCTGAGGCATTATCAGGGCGACTCAGGGTCCCAGGTTTCCAGGGTATGAGCTGTCCTACCATCGGGGTCCTCTCATACGGTGAGAAGTTAAGGAGAGGATTAGGGATGCTATAAGAGGTGACCTGCTTCCCTTTTCCTGGCTTCTTGGCCTAGCAGCTATCTCTTCTCCTTTTACATTGTACGGTGGGGGTTTCCCCTACTCCCCATCGTGACACAAAGTTTTTGTATATGTGTTAGCCAATAAGCTATTTTTTTCTTGTGTCTAAAGGGTTATTTTAAAATTTTATATGATGGCTCAGTTGGTACTTGTTGCTAGACCTTTGTCTCATTAAAAATCTAAAGGCTGTAGACCACCACAAAGTTCACGCTCATGATAACACTGAATGAATGGTCATTTGCTCATTTAAACTTGCAAGTAAAAAAAAAAAAAAAGAGTACTTGCTTGTTCATCTTTGTGTTGATGTTATTAACTTTGGTATGATTAAAGAGAGATATGCAGCCACATTGGGGATAATTAATGGTTTGCTCAGCAAGGCAATTGCAGTAGAATTCACTGGCTGGTTGCATAGTATTAGCCTAAGGCTCTTTAACGGACTTCTTTTACTTTTATCCATATCATTTTTTGTGCAAACCTTTCTGCCCTAATTAAAGTATTTGCAGTAAAGATTTGTAATTCATGGAGGATTCATTACTTACAGGTGTGTTCCCAGAGCCAACCTTGAGAAATAAAAAAAAATGAACTAATATGACAAGACAACAAATTATGATAAAGCCTTTAAAAATTGCATGGCGGAAAAATTGTTCTTTTTCTTAAAGGGTTTGTCCGAAGACAGAAAGATCTATTGTTTATCAAAGGTAACATAAACTTACTGATATACTTTATTTTTACAAATTGTGTGTATTGTCCTATTTAAGTGCTCATTTTGGTCCTGGATGTTCTGCTCCTTCTGAGCTGTGACAGTCCATATTTTTCCACCTTCACTGTTTAGTTTCCAGCAAATGGCCAAAACAGCTGATTGCCAGAATGCTGGACCCTATCGATCTGATATTAATGAAGTATTCTGACAAATGTTGAGCGAGGCTCGCTTCCAAGGGGCGTAGCTATAGGGGAAGTAAGGGAAGCGGCTGCTTTGGGGCCCAAACTGAGAAGGATCCCATCCAGGAGGAGGACTAATGGATTTTGTTGTTAGGGCCCACTCAAGAGTATTATACAGTGGAAGTATATACAGTGACACAGAGATGGAGCAACTGCTGGGCCTCTTCTGACTAGCTACAGTAGTGAGGGTTGCAAAGAAGTTGCTGCGAAGGGGGGCCCGTTAGAAATTTCTAGTCATTTCTAGTTACGCTACTGGAGCTTTGGATCATAGATCCAAAGTCACTTCAGTCAAAACTTTGTTTCAATGCTGTACGGAGATCTCCATTCAGCATTCAATTCTATGGGCTCTGGCGAGGTGAAATTTGTGATCTCCGAAGTCGCTCAAGACTTCTTTGAATAACTTTGGTCATCGATTGTATTACCTGAATCCAAAGTCAGCTTCGGTATCGGCTGGTACCTTGGTACCAAAGCAAATTTCGGATTCAAGTTTTAAAATGGTTTTCAAGTTTAAAAATCAAAACATGCACATTTGGCTCTGCCACGCTTTATTTCTAAATATGAAGGGAAATTCCTCAAAGGGGTTGTTCTGCCCCATATCAATTTTTAACCCCACCTTGTAGGACCTGTCTGGTGAAGCATACTTACCTGCTCACCAATGCACGTTTCCAGCTCCTAGGGACCCGCTTCTTCTCCAGAATTCCAGCACTGCAGGTAAACAACTGTTATAGACAGTGGTCAAGGGCGCTATGGTGATCAATTACCGCAGTAGTGACTTGGCCCCCAAGCAGCACATCACTGGGTGATAGATAGTTAGATAAATCAATGAATATGACACCAGAGCAGCACTGGAATGGCATTGGTGCGGGATTGTTGAGGGCGAGTATCTACTTTTTTATGTTTTTAAGCCCTTCTGAGCCAACTGCCTCCAGTTTTATTGCACTGGAAAACCCTGTTTCCTGAGACTGTTAACAGCTACATTCTTGATTATCGATTAGTGAAATATCTATTTAAAATTGAGACCTTTACCCTCTGCGTGCTGTGTGGATCCACAACCCAACCCATTTATCGATACTATTTACTATGCATTATTTCATTTCAGAAGCATAAGGGAGAACTGGCATGCTTGTCTTTTGTTTAATAAGCTCCAACTAGCAATCTCTGGGTTCTGCTTGAAGTTCATAGAAAAAAGGACTTTGCCAGGCTCTGCCGACATTTATTTATTTAATGCACTGATATAGCGCTGACATTTTCCACAGCGCTTTACAGACATTAGCATCAATCTGTCCCCCATGGAGCTCACAATCTAAGGTCCCTATCAGTATGTCTTTGTAGTTTTTATTACATGTATAAAAAGCAGTGTTTGGGGACTAGACTAGTCCCTTCATCAGTCATCACATAATAAAATCTCTAAAGCATTCATGGATAAGTCCTTATCTATACCGGACTGTGTGGATAAGGACTCAAGTGTCCCTAGTCGAATCTCAGACTCCAGACATAGCAATATCTATATATACAGAAATGCAGTGTTCTCAGTAGCGAAGAGCGGCAGGGGTCATATTCGAATTTGCAATATTTTGTAAAATATTCGTCGAATATTGGCGAATTCGAATATTCGTTATATTCAATATTTTTTTTTACTCGAAAAATCGGCAAGGTAATGATCGCGTAATATGCGAATATTACACGATCAGTACAGGCGTGGGTCAAAAATGAATATAGAGCACTATAGAATTTAGTGCTATAGTCATTTTTTTGAAATATTCGTCATTTTTTTCCCATCTGAAGTCATGATTCCTCCCTGCTTAAGTTATGAATATATTTCGAATATAGTGCTATATATTCGCTATATCGAATATTCGTAATTTTTTAACATCTGAAAACATGATTCCTCCCTGCTTCTTTCTTGTGGGCCAATAAGTCATTGGCCCACAAGGGCAACTTAAGCAGGGAGGAATCATGACTTTAGATGGGAAAAATGACGAATATTCTAAAAAACAAATATATAGCACTATATCGAATATATTCGTTTTTTAGAATATTTTTTCTAAAAAATTTATCCGATAGTATATTCTAACCCCCAGGCGTTCCCATGGTGACAGGGACGCTTGTTGGGGAGGAGTATGCCGAAGTTGAATAACTGTACAGATTGAAAAAAAAAATATTCTAAAAAACGAATATATTCGATATAGTGCTATATATTTGTTTTTTAGAATATTCGTCATTTTTCCCATCTAAAGTCATGATTCCTCCCTGCTTAAGTTGCCCTTGTGGGCCAATGACTTATTGGCCCACAAGAAAGAAGCAGGGAGGAATCATGTTTTCAGATGTTAAAAAATTACGAATATTCGATATAGCGAATATATAGCACTATATTCGAAATATTCTCGAAGTTGCGATATTCAAGATAAATATTCGTAATTCGAATATTCGCGCTCAACACTAGTTCTCAGCACAACTCCTCAATGTGAGTGCATTTGAATGGCACGTACAGTACAGACTAAAAGTTTGGACACACCTTCTCATTCAAAGAGATTTCTTTATTTTCATGACTATGAAAATTGTAGATTCACACTGAAGGCATCAAAACTATGAATTAACACATGTGGTATTATATACATAACAAAAAAGTGTGAAACAACAGAAAATATGTCATATTCTAGGTTCTTCAAAGTAGCCACCTTTTCCTTTGATTACTGCTTTGCACACTCTTGGCATTCTCTTGATGAGCTTCAAGAGGTAGTCACCTAAAATGGTTTTCACTTCACAGGTGTGCCCTGTCAGGTTTAATAAGTGGGATTTCTTGCCTTATAAATGGGGTTGGGACCATCAGTTGGATTGTGGAGAAGTCAGGTGGATACACAGCTGATAGTCCTACTGAATAGACTGTTTGAATTTTTATTATGGCAAGAAAAAAGCAGCTAAGTAAAGAAAAACGAGTGGCCATCATTACTTTAAGAAATGAAGGTCAGTCAGTCCGAAAAATTGGGAAAACTTTGAAAGTGTCCCCAAGTGCAGTCACAAAAACCATCAAGCGCTACAAAGAAACTGGCTCACATGCGGACCGCCCCTGGAAAGGAAGACCAAGAGTCACCTCTGCTGCGGAGGATAAGTTCATCCGAGTCACCAGCCTCAGAAATCGCAGGTAACAACAGCTCAGATTAGAGACCAGGTCAATGCCACACAGAGTTCTAGCAGCAGACACATCTCTAGAACAACTGTTAAGAAGAGACTGTGTAAATCAGGCCTTCATGGTAGAATATCTGCTAGGAAACCACTGCTAAGGACAGGCAACAAGCAGAAGAGAATTGGACATTAGACCAGTGGAAATCTTTGCTTTGGTCTGATGAGTCCAAATTTGAGATCTTTGGTTCCAACCACCATGTCTTTGTGCGACGCAGAAAAGGTGAACGGATGGACTCTACATGCCTGGTTCCCACCGTGAAGCATGGAGGAGGAGGTGTGATGGTGTGGGGGTGCTTTGCTGGTGACACTGTTGGGGATTTATTCAAAATTGAAGGCATACTGAACCAGCATGGCTACCACAGCATCTTGCAGCGGCATGCTATTCCATCCGGTTTGCGTTTAGTTGGACCATCATTTATTTTTCAACAGGACAATGACCCCAAACACACCTCCAGGCTGTGTAAGGGCTATTTGACCATGAAGGAGAATGATGGGGTGCTGTGCCAGATGACGTGGCCTCCACAGTCACCGGACCTGAACCCAATCGAGATGGTTTGGGGTGAGCTGGACCGCAGAGTGAAGGCAAAAGGGCCAACAAGTGCTAAGCATCTCTGGGAACTCCTTCAAGACTGTTGGAAGACCATTTCAGGTGACTACCTCTTGAAGCTCATCAAGAGAATGCCAAGAGTGTGCAAAGCAGTAATCAAACCAAAAGGTGGCTAATTTGAAGAACCTAGAATACAACATATTTTCAGTTGTTTCACACTTTTTTGTTATGTATATAATTCCACATGTGTTAATTCATAGTTTTGATGCCTTCAATGTGAATCTACAATTTTCATAGTCATGAAAATAAAGAAAACTCTTTGAATGAGAAGGTGTGTCCAAACTTTTGTTCTGTACTGTATATTTTTTTGTTTACTGGGATAACACCCTAAGTTGCACCATTGTGTATTTTTTGTTAGAGTATAATCTTTGGATTCTCTCCTTTTCCCACTCACACAAGTTTATGTTCCAGTTGACACTGCCTTATAAGGCCCCTTCCACACGAGTGAGTTTTGCGTGCAGGTGCAATGTGTGACGTGAACACATAGCACCCACACTGAATCCTGACCTATTCATTTCAATGGGTCTGTGCACATGAGCATTGTTTTTCACACATCAGTTCTGCGTTGCATGAGAATCGCTGCATTTTCTATATTCTGCGTTCTTCATGCAGCCCTGGTCCCATAGAAGTGAATGGGGCTTCAGTGAAAAAACACATTGCATCCAGATGTTACCTGGATGCAATGCATTTTTAACTAATGGTTTCTATGAGATGTTGTTTGTAAATCTTCAGGGTTTTTTCCCGCGCGTCAAAAACTAATCAAAACTGACTGCACTCGTTCAGAAAAAACTGAACAACTGAACGCAATCGCAGACAAAACTGACTGAACTTGCTGGCAAAATCGTGCGAGTTTCACTGAACGCATCCTCACACAATCCGTATCGCAATAGCAATCCCTCATCCTCATACTGTGGAGGTGATTGCTGCATGTACAGTAAATGCAGCTCTCCACCTACTGAACTGTGGTTGTCTAGCAGTGGCTTAAGGTCCCTTTACACGGGATGATCTTACAGCAGTTGGGAAGGAAGTGTTCCTTCCCGACAATCTGCTGATCGCTGGTGGAGGAGACTGCTGCATTTACATGCAGGGATCTCCTCCACACTATGGGAAGAAGCGATCGCTAATGCCATCGCTCTTCCCGATACTGACTCATTGATGAATGGTAAACGGTACCCAACCCATGCAGGGTTATTATCTTTACCTGTAGGTGATAAAGCATATTCATCAGGAGTTTGATCATCTTATTGTCTGCCTGCGTTGTCCACCAAATGTAAAGGACTAGATGCATATGGATGTGAGTTTAGCAGGTTCTAAGACCAACAGCTTGTGAACTCCAAAACTGGCCCTAAGTTTGGATGCATATATAGAGGGGAGGCTCTGTTCCATTAAATCTTTCGATTTACTTTTATCAGCCATATATAAGTTCTTATTGAACTATGTACATTTTGGCAACTGCATTTATTAAGACTAAGTTCTTCCAACATGATTACTATCTGTAATCTACAAACTAGATAAATTACTGGGGTATTTATTCCACACCTCTCCAGGCTCTGTCCAACAGCGAGAATTAAGATTTATCTCTTCTATTGTGATTTATTGTAATTATTATTCTCATTCACTGAGAGCAGGCAGAAAGGTAAACTGTGATCCAAAATGTAATTTAGCTTTACAGAAAATGTATACTGCTCTACATAATTACTGAGGTTGTAGAACAAGATAAAATATTATCTTCTCTGATAGTTGTACACTAAGTTCTAAGAGTCCACATTAAGGTTGACATCAGTTCCCCAGTGTCAATGAAAATTATTTTCATATTTTATTACTAGAGATGAGCTAATTTTTAAAAAAATTTATTCGGCCGCTTCGACGAATTTTCCAAAACGATTCGATCTTAATTTATTTGCAGTGAATCGTGTTAAAAAAAAACTGCTATTTCCTGGCTGCAGAGAGCCTTTATAGTGGTGTAGAACACTGTGCCTTGCAGTAACACAAATAGGGAGTCTCCTGTGTTAGTGAAACAATACTGTGAGTCAGTATGACATGCAGATGACAGACGTCGCTCTTAGAATCACTGCACACTTCACTTATTTGGGCAGTTATGGGGCCAAAATCAAATAACTCAAGTATGAACTCAGCCTTACAGGTCGATGTTAGCGTCAAGAAGAAGCACACTCCTTTTACACCGTCGTCAGCTGATTCCACATAGATGTCTACAGAACCTGTTCTATTTAACACTTATACAAATAGAGCCTGACAGAGTGGAGATGGTGTCAGCAGTAAGTTTGTGTTGACGTCAAGAATTATTTATTCCTCTGATTCGTCGGAGGAATAACCCACAAAAAACAGATCCTGTCTGTTGAGCATCCGCCTTCACTTGGTCAGCATTTGGCCAGTAATCCATCAGTAATGCTAATAGAGATGGCCTCGCGGTTCGCCCATCGGTCGTTTTGCGGCGAACTTTGCTCGTTCTTGATTCGCCGAACATGCTAACATATGGCAATATTCGCACGCGCCTTATTTTTTGGCATAGCACCGAACTTTGACCCATGACACATCCATCAGGTAGGACAGGACAGCCAATTGAGACGTTTCAGCACATGGACACCCCCCCAACCCTATAACAGAACCCGATCTGGCAGCCATTTTACATTATGTGTTTTGCCATTGTAGGGAGAGGTTGCATTTTGGAGCAAGGACAGTTAGGGATACCAAACGCTAGCTAATAGGGTCACAAAAGTCTTTTTTTTAACATGTTAAGGACCCAGGACGAGAATGCTCGTCCTAAAGGACCGGTACTTAGTGCCCCAGGACGAGCATTCTCGTCCTGCGGTGCTTCCTCCCCCCGCGTGCGGTGCCACAATCAGCGGCAGAGATCCAGCTGTTACTGACAACCGGATCCCTGCTGCATCCACTAGCATCGGTGATGATGCTGATGCTAGTGGATTAACCCCTCATTAACCCAGGCTGGGTCTCCTAGGCAACTGTTAGCATCTTACAGTGTAAGACACTAACGGTTCAATACAGTACAATACAGATGGAAATACAATAAAGTGGAAAAAACAAAGTTTATAAAATTAAAGATTTACCCAAAAATTTTTGAAAGTTTCAAGAGACATATTAGGTATCGCCGCGTCCGTATCAACCAGCTCTATAAAATTATCCCATGACATAACCACTCAGATGAACACCGTCAAAAATTTTTATAAAAAATGTGCTAAAAAAGCCATTTTTTGTCACCTTACATCACTAAAAGTGCAACACCAAGCGATCAAAAAGGCGTATGCCCGACAAAATAGTACCAATCTAACTGTCACCTCATCCCGCAAAAAATTAGCCCCTACCTAAGACAATCACCCAAAAAACTTAAAAAACTATGGCTCAGAATATAGAGACACTAAAACATCTTTTTTTTTGTTTTAAAAATGCTGTTATTGTATAAAACTTAAATAAATAAAAAAAAGTATCCATATATTAAGTATTGCCGTGTCCGGAACGACCGGCTCTATAAAAATACCACTTGGCCTAACCCCTCAGGTGAACACCGTAAAACAAATTAAAATAAAAACTGTATTAAAAAAAAGCAATTTTTTGTCACCTTACATCACAAAAAGTGTAATAGCAAACTATCAAAAAGTCATACGCACCCCAAAATAGTGCCATTCTAACCGTCACCTCATCCCACAAAAATGGTACTCTACCTAAGATAATCACCCAAAAACTGAAAAAACTATGGCTCTCAGACTATGGAGACACTAAAACATGATTTTTTTTTGTTTCAAAAATGAAATCATTGTGTAAAACTTAATAAGTAGACATATTAGACATATTAGGTATCGCCGCATCCGTAATAACCTTCTCTATAAAAATATCACATGACCTAACCTCTTCAGGTGAATACCGTAAAAAAAAATGCTATTTTTTGTCACCTTACATCCCAAAAAGTGTAATAGCAAGCAATTAACCAAAAAAAGTCATATTTGGTATTGTCGCGTCCGTGACAACCTGCTCTATAAAAATACCACATGATCTAACCTGTCAGATGAATGTTGTAAATAACAAAAAATAAAAACGGTGCCCAAACAGCTATTTCTTGTTACAAACCGGATTCCAAAAAAGTTGGGACACTAAACAAATTGTGAATAAAAACTGAATGCAATGATGTGGAGATGGCAAATGTCAATATTTTATTTGTAATAGAACGTAGATGACAGATCAAACGTTTAATCCGAGTAAATGTATCATTTTAAAGGAAAAATACGTTTATTCAAATTTTCACGGTGTCAACAAATCCCAAAAAAGTTGGGACAAGTAGCAATAAGAGGCTGGAAAAAGTTAATTTGAGCATAACGAAGAGCTGGAAGACCAATTAACACTAATTAGGTCAATTGGCAACATGATTGGGTATAAAAAGAGCTTCTCAGAGTGCCAGTGTCTCTCAGAAGCCAAGATGGGTAGAGGATCACCAATTCCCACAATGTTGCGCAGAAAGATAGTGGAGCAATATCAGAAAGGTGTTACCCAACGAAAAATTGCAAAGACTTTGCATCTATCATCATCAACTGTGCATAACATCATCCGAAGATTCAGAGAATCTGGAACAATCTCTGTGCATAAGGGTCAAGGCCGTAAAACCATACTGGATGCCCGTGATCTCCGGGCCCTTAAACGACACTGCACCACAAACAGGAATGCTACTGTAAAGGAAATCACAGAATGGGCTCAGGAATACTTCCAGAAACCATTGTCAGTGAACACAATCCACCGTGGCATCCGCCGTTGCCAGCTGAAACTCTACAGTGCAAAGAAAAAGCCATTTCTAAGCAAGATCCACAAGCTCAGGCGTTTTCACTGGGCCAGGGATCATTTAAAATGGAGTGTGGCAAAATGGAAGACTGTTCTGTGGTCAGACGAGTCACGATTCGAAGTTCTTTTTGGAAATCTGGGACGCCATGTAATCCGGACCAAAGAGGACAAGGACAACCCAAGTTGTTATCAACGCTCAGTTCAGAAGCCTGCATCTCTGATGGTATGGGGTTGCATGAGTGCGTGTGGCATGGGCAGCTTGCATGTCTGGAAAGGCACCATCAATGCAGAAAAATATATTCAGGTTCTAGAACAACATATGCTCCCATCCAGACGTCATCTCTTTCAGGGAAGACCCTGCATTTTTCAACAAGATAATGCCAGACCACATTCTGCATCAATCACAACATCATGGCTGCGTAGGAGAAGGATCCGGGTACTGAAATGGCCAGTCTGCAGTCCAGATGTTTCACCTATAGAGAACATTTGGCGCATCGTAAAGAGGAAGGTGCAACAAAGAAGGCCCAAGACGATTGAACAGTTAGAGGCCTGTATTAGACAAGAATGGGAGAGCATTCCTATTTCTAAAATTGAGAACCTGGTCTCCTCGGTCCCCAGACGTCTGTTGAGTGTTGTAAGAAGAAGGGGAGATGCCACACAGTGGTGAAAATGGCCTTGTCCCAACTTTTTGGGGATTTGTTGACACCATGAAATTCGGATTCAACATATTTTTCCCTTAAAATGGTGCATTTTCTCAGTTTAAACTTTTGCTCCGTGATTTATGTTCTATTCTGAATAAAATATTAGAAGTTGGCACCTCCACATCATTGCATTCAGTTTTTATTCACGATTTGTATAGTGTCCCAACTTTTTTGGAATCCGGTTTGTACCTTGCCTTACAAAAAGTGTAATATAGAGCAGTGTTTCCCAACTAGCGTGCCTCCAGCTGTTGCAAAACTACAACTCCCAGCATGCCCGCATAGCCAAAGGGAAACACTGATATAAAGCAACCAAAAATCATATGTACCCTAAAATAGTGACAACAAAACTAACACCTTATCCCGTAGTTTCCAAAATGTGGTCACTTTTTTGGAGTTTCTACTCTAGGGGTGCATCAGGGGGGCTTCAAATGGGACATGGTGTCAAAAAACCAGTCCAGCAAAATCTGCCTTCCAAAAACTGTATGGCATTCCTTTCCTTCTGCGCAATGCCGTGTGCCCGTACAGCAGTTTACAACCACATATCGGGTGTTTCTGTAAACTACAGAATCAGGGCCATAAATATTGAGTTTTGTTTGGCTGTTAACCCTTGCTGGAAAAAATTGATTAAAATGGAAAATCTGCCCAAAAAGTTAAATTTTGAAATGTTATTTCTATTTTCCATTAATTCTTGTGGAACACCTAAAGGGTTAGCAAAGTTTGTAAAAATCGGTTTTGTATACCTTGAGGGGTGTAGTTTGCAAAATGGGGTTATTTTTGGGTGGTTTCTATTATGTTAGCCTCACAAAGTGACTTCAGACCTGAACTGGTCCTGAAAAAGTGAGTTTTAGAAATTTTCTGAAAAATTTCAAGATTTGCTTCTAAACTTCTAAGCCTTCTAACGTCCCCAAAAAATAAAATGGCATTCATAAAATGATCCAAACATGAAGTAGACATATGGGGAATGTAAAGTAATAATATTTTGGAGGTATTACTATCTATTATAAAAGTAGAGAAATAGAAATTTGGAAATTTGCTAATTTTTCCAAATTTTTTCTAAATTGGGAATTTTTTAATAAATAAAAATTATTATTTTTTTACTCAGTTTTACCACTGTCATGAAGTACAAATCTCAGAATGGCCTGGATAAGTAAAATCGTTTTAAAGTTATCACCACATAAAGTGACACATGTCAGATTTGCAAAAAATGGCCGGGTCCTTAAGGTGAAATATGGCAGGGTCCTTAAGGGGTTAAGGACTAGTATAGGTGTGCTATCGATAGGTGTGATATAGAGGGGTGTGATATACTTATAATACACTTTCTAACATAGAAATTATATTATAGTGTATGTGTATTGTGCAGCAGTTGTGTACAGTTCTGCTGCCATACCGCAGTTAGATAGAGGGACAAATGCTATTAGAGTAACTAATTGCAACGGGTGTGACATACCTGTTGCCCCCCCAAAAACTGGTTGATGGGCTGTGAGATACCATCTTCCACAAAATCCTGATTGAGGGGTGCTATATACCTGTTTCCGCCAAATACTGATTGAGGGGTGCCATATACCTTCTTCCACAAAATCCTGATTGAGGGGTGCTATATACCTGTTTCCGCCAAATACTGATTGAGGTGTGCTATTTACCAGTTTTCGCCAAATACTGATTGAGGGGTGCTATATACCTTCGTCCACAAAATACTGATTGAGGGGTGCTATTGCTCTATACCTTCTTCCACCAAATACTGATTAAAGGCTGCGATACACCTGCTTCCACAAAATACTGATTAAGGGGTGAAATATACCTGTTTCTGCCAAATACTGATTGAGGGGTGCCATATACCTGTTTCTGGCAAATACTAATTGAGGGGTGCTATATACCTGTTTCCACCAAATACTGATTGAGGGGTGCCATATACCTTCTTCCACAAAATACTGATTAAGGGGTGCTATTGCTATATACCTTCTTCCACCAAATACTGGTTGAGGGGTGTAATACACCTGCTTTCACAAAATACTGATTTAGTGGTGCCATATACCTGTTTCCACCAAATATTGATTAAAGGGTGCTATATACCTGTTTCCGCCAAATACTGATTGAGGGCTGCAATATACCTTCTTCCACAAATACTGCTCTTTTCTATGGACTTGGGCAGAGGATCATTTAGAAAATATAATAGAAAATAAACATAATACTGATTGAGGGGTGCCATATACCTGTTTCTGCCAATTAATGATGGAGGGGTGCCATATAACTTCTTCCACTAAATACTGATTGAGGGGTGGTATTGCTATATACCTTCTTCCAACAAATACTGATTGAGGGGTGCAATACACCTATTTCCACAAAATTCTGAATGAGGGGTACCATATACCTGTTTCCGCCAAATACTGATTTAGGGGTGCCATATACCTTCTTCCACTGAATACAGATTGAGGGGTGCTATTGCTATATACCTTCTTCCACCAAATACTGATTGAGGGGTGCAATACACCTACTTCCACAAAATACTGATTGAGGGGTGCCATATTCCTGTTTCCGCCAAATACTGATTGAGGGGTGCAATACACCTGCTTCCACAAAATACTAATTGAGGGGTGCCATATACCTGTTTCCGACAAATACTGATTGAGGAGTGCCATATGCCTTCTTCCACCAAATGCTGATTGAGGGCTGCGATACACCTGCTTCCACCAAATACTGATTGAGTCGTGCCATATACCTGTTTCCACCAAATACCGATTGAGGGGTGCTATATACCTGTTTCCGCCAAATACTGAATGAGTGGTGTCATATACCTTCTTCCACTAAATACTGATTGAGGGGCCTCAGGGTTTCTCAACCACAGTGAGAGGTGGAGCCTGTGTGTGGATACACGTAGCTGACGTGCGCACCTCCCTCCTGAATGGTGAGATCCCGGCCCATGTGAGACGCTGCTTCTGCTGTGGACCGGCTGACTCCCTAAAGTGTACACTATGTGGCCACTCTGCTTACTGCCGTGATAACTAAGTAGTTGAGCCCCAGTTGGACTTCTGCCATGTGACACGCCGCTTGCCCTGGAAGGAGTGTGAGACCGGAGCACTTCGGACAACGCTACTACAAGGATCACGACTCCATCCTGAAAGCGGGCCTCCGCCCTCCCTCCTCCACCCTCCTGATGAGTACGGCTATAAGGTGAGACGGGCAGCTCGTAGCACAGCGCCGAATCGGAATCTGCAGGCTGCACAACTCCTGAACCGCGGTGAGGCAAGCTGTTTTAAGGGGGGATACTTTAGTGGGGTCGAGGTTGCCTTTAATGAGATCTGTAAGTGTTAACGTGGGAACCGGTTGGTGGACTTCCCTCTCCCCTGAAGTATGCAAGTGGAAGTCAAGCCTGCACCATTAACTTGGAGGGAGAAGGCGGAGGCTCGATAGTGAAGGGCAGAAAGGGGCAGCAAAACAAGTGAATCAGCGGCATAGCAATCCAAAATCTAATTCCTTAATTCCCAGACTAGAGGGGATGCTAGCCTGATATTCCTAATATTGGGACCCCTGCAGGATTTGCAGAGAATGGAGTGAAACGGTCGTCTCGGGAGGCATTTTTTCTTAATCTCCCCTATGCTGGACTTTATTGTCATCGGAACCTACTGAAGACTTGATGATTTGGATCCCCTTTTCTTTTGTTGTCTTCTCCTCTCACTGTTCCCCTTTTATAAGCATAATTGCATGACTTTATGTTCCGCCACTAACAGATCTTTGGAGGAACGTGAGTTTCTCTAATTATACTAACAGATCTGGATGTGTCCTCCCATATAAGCATAAATGTATGGCTCCCTCCCCTCTACTAACAGCACTTTGGATGAACTTGAGCTTCTTTAACTACATTAAATTGACTTTACTGGGACCTTCTATACAGGAATATTTGTATGTTGTTGTTTTTCTTTTTTTTTTTCTTTTTTTTGTTCTACTAATAGTACTAATAGCACCTTGTATGAACTTGAGTTCCCCTGACTATATTAACTGGGCATTGCTCAGGGAGTAGTTAGGGTCACGGTGCTTTTTATAAACTTTATTTAAAAGCTAGCTAAATAATTGCATATATGCTGAAGGGAAGTAGTAATGTAAAGAGGAAGAGAAAAAAAAAAAAGTTCCAAAAATGTCTAGACAGGGTGCAGGAAAAAAGGGGAGAGGCCAACCAGAATTAAACACCTCAATATCACCAATGTTCAAGAGAGTAGAGAGATCTAAACAACAACCACTGACCAATATAAGTGGACAGATTAGCCTACCTAGGAGGAAGAAGGAGGAAACATCTCAAGCTCAGGAGGGGGGCTCTCCCTGCTCGATAGAGAAAACTGTTGCGAAACCGCCCGTTGGGGATCCCCAGTCTGGGGAGAGCGACAACAAACAAACAAAAGATGTGGATAATACTACATCTACCAAAGACGAGCAGTTGCAGCTTGCAGGACATACTTCTAGAAATAAAATGCAATGGGGCCTCTCTCTCCATACTGGGAATGTTAAGGAGGCGGTGGGGCTCTTTAGGGCGGACTTACAAAAATATAAAGACAGGCTGATAGAAGTAGAGAAGAGAACATCGGACTCAGAAGGCCTTCTGCAGACAATTGTGAAAGAAAAAAGGGGTTTAGAAGCGGAAAACAGGGAACTTAAAAATAAATTATTAGATCTGGAAAATAGGTCTAGGAGGGCCAATCTGAGATGCGTAGGGTTCCCGGAGGGGGGGACAAGATCTCCCTGGCTTAATACAAACTTGGCTAAGGGAACAACTGGGGCAGGATAAATTTTGTAGAACGTGCCCACAGATTGCCGGCTAGGATACAACCCCCTGGTACAAGACCGCAACCAATAATAATTCGTTTTTTATCGGTTAGGGATAAGAAGGAGGTACTACGCAGGTCAAGGAAAAAAGGGATGTTGGAATACGCAGGCACTACAATAATGTTATTCTCCGATCATGGAAAGGAAACAGCAAGAGAAAGAAGTCAATTTACAGATGTAAAAAAAAAATACGTTTAAATGATGTAAAATATTCAATGTTGTTCCCAGCTAAGCTGAGAGTTGAATGGGAGAATAAAAGTTGTTTTTTTGAATCTGCAGAGGCGGCGGGGGTATGGATTAGAGAAAAAAATTAAGATTTGAGGTGCAACATGGGACTGGGCCTCAGTCGGGAGGGAGTAATGCCAAGTGGGAGAGCCGGGTTCGTATGTTAGCCTGGGTCATTCAGAATAGGGAGGGAGGGGTTTGTAACCCATTGTGGCGCTTAACCCTGGGAGGGGGGAGGGAAGGTCAAGTTTTTTTTTTCCTTCGCCGGCTCCCCCTTCCTCTCCCCCGGCCCCTGGGCCTTCAGCTACAGCAAGGTAGGGGATGGCTAGCACTTATGAAATTTTATGAGATTAATTTCATGGAATATTAGGGGCTTGAGCAGGGGAATAAAGAGAGTGGCAGTCTTTGATGCAATACATAGGTTTCTCCCTGCTATAATTTGTCTCCAAGAAACACATATGACAGGTATGACGATAATCGGGGGGAAGAGGCCATGGATGCAGCAGGCTTTCCACTCGGTTTATTCATCATATGCGAGAGGAGTGAGTATACTAATTCATCGAAACATAGACATTAAAATAGTAAAAACCGCTATAGACAGAGAAGGTCGCTATGTCTTTATGGACTGTATCTTGGAAGGTAGATCATGGATAATAGCAAATGTATATAAACAGATGTCCTACTAAAACTAAATGAGTTTGTGCTTAAAGTGGGGGCTAAACCACTTTTAGTTATAGGAGATTTTAATAACGTAATGGATAGTAAATTGGATAGATGTAGAGTAGGCAATTGCCAAAAAATCAAGACCGGTTCAAGATTAAAAGATATTACAACAGAATTGGGTTGGATCGACATCTGGAGGGAAATGCACCCAAAGTTAAAAAGATATTCATATTTTTCAAAAACCCACAGGAGCTTATTACGGATTGACTTAGTTTTCACGGATAATAAAGGTGCACAGGACATTGAACAGGTTAAGTATGGACAACGAGAGATCTCGGATCACAACTCAATTATTATAAATATAAAAACAAACAAAATAAAATAAAATAGAGGGATGAATATAAGTATTGGGTGGATAAATATTATGGGCATTCACGATAAGATTTTGAGAGAGATGAGGGAGTATTTTGAGATTAATGAGGGTTCAGCAGAAAATAGTGTGGTATGGGAGGCCGCAAAGGCCTTTATAAGAGGGATAATCACAAAATATATGATAATATATAAGAAGGGAATAAGGAAAAAAAATAACAAAATTAGAAACTGAGGTGGGAAAACTAGAAGAAAAATATATTGATAACCCTACTGCACAAAACTATAAAGACTGGGTAGATAAAGCAGCTAAGCTGGAAAGCGACTTACTTTTAAGTAAAATTATGTGAGGGGTGCAATACACCTTTTTCCACCAAATACTGATTGAAGGGTGCCATATACCTTTCTCCACTAAATACTGATTGAGGGGTGCCATATACCTTTTTCCACCAAATACTGATTAAGGGGTGCAATACACCTGCTTTCACAAAATACTGATTTAGTGGTGCCATATACCTGTTTCCACCAAATATTGATTAAAGGGTGCTATATACCTGTTTCTGCCAAATACTGATTGAGGGCTGCAATATACCTTCTTCCACAAATACTGCTCTTTTCTATGGACTTGGGCAGAGGATCATTTAGAAAAGGACTGGCTGAAGAAGAGGTAGACCATTTCGCAGGGATGGTAGGGGTCAGGCGGGTGCACCAGGCTGGGGCCTAAATGGGAAGTTGGAGAAGGTGCGTGCGATAACTTCAAACCAACCAGAGTTGGTTGAGTGACTCACTCAGCCTTCCACTTCTGCACACTCCTCATCCTCTGTATCAGCACCCTCCTCACTCTATGCTGTGTGCACTCCCAAAGACACCACCACCATAGCCCCTCCACTTGAGTCAGAGGATTTATTTTCCCATCCATTCCCAGACCTTACTGATAAGCAGCCATTCTTGGCATCGGATGAGGAAGAGTAGGTAGCAGCGGCCGCCTCCCAGCGGTATAATGACAGTACCCAGATCGGCCCAAGGAGGGTGGTCCCCACTGTTACTGCCTACTCCGAGATCTCTCATTTCAGTGCTGCTGAAGGTGACGATGATGACGAGTCGATGGACATCACTTGGGTTTCCAAAGAGAGGAAGAGGAGTGGAGTTCAGAGGGAGAGACAGAGCAGCAGATAGGGAGGAGAAAGAGGAGAAGCAGGCAGAACTCGCAGTGCACAGGAGGCAAAAAGCAGACTGCAAATGTATCTGGAACGAGACATCCACCACGCACGGTCACATCTTGCGCTCCCAGGACGCCGGAACATGGCTCCGCAGTGTAGGCTTTTTTTAACATGTCATCTGCTGATAACAGTGTTGCCATCTGCAGCCTGTGCTGTCAATGCATGAGTCGCGGTAAGCACAACACTCACCTAGAGACGACCGCCTTAAGAAGTCATCTGGCCTCCCATCACCGAGCCCAGAGGGAGCAACGCCATCAGAACCCACAAAGCCACACTCCAGGCGCTCCACGTCCTGCCTCTTCTCCTTCTCCTCTCTCCTCCCATTTGTCCTCCACTCCACCTTCCACCATGTCATCGTCGCGTTCATCTGGATAATCCTCTTGCCCAATGGCTGACCGCTGACTTGTCGGAACTGCTAGCTCGCCAACTACTGCCATATAAATTGGTGGACTCGGAAACCTTTAGAAAATTTGTGGCCATTGGCACACCGCAATGGAAGCTCCCCGGAAGGAAATATTTCTAACAGAAGGGCATCCATGTTCAGCAGTGTTACCACCACGGATTGCATGCAGGCCTGCCTCTTCTCCTCCTCCATTCTCCGTCTCCTCCTCGGCTGACTCCTCCTTTTCCACTGCTACCACCTCTTCCGCGGCACATGTCCTGAACTTAGTCATGCAGCGATTCGTTACCCAATATCCCGGGATCCAGGACGTCTTGCGGCAGGCCAGGAAAATCTCTGGCCATTTTAGAAGATCTTACACAGCCATGGCTTGCCTTGCTGACATTCAGCGGTGACATCTGAGACAAGTCAGCAGGAGTCTGAAGAGGAGTCAGAGGAGGATGGTACCTAGGGGGAGGAGGAGGAGGAGCAAGAAGAGCAGGCTTTAAACTTTTCGTGGATCCCTGGTGTTGTCCATGGATGGGGGTAGGAGACAGAGGACGACATTCTCCTGGGAGATGAGCAGGAGCCAGGGCGCTCCACCGCTTCCAATTTAGTGCAAATGGGGGCTTTCATGCTCCAGTGTTTGAAGATGGACCCCTGTATAAAAAGCAAAAAGGGCAAGGACCAGTACTGGGTGGCAACGTACTTAGACCCCCAGTACAAACACAAAATGGCTGACATGTTACCAGCATCACAGAGGGCTGTCAGAATGCAGCATTTCCAAACCTTGCTTTGAGAGATGCTGCATTCTGCTGTTGCGGAATTTCCACCCACAGAGAAACAATTGCTGGTACCAATCCTACCGCGCATGCTAGAACAGGGCGGTTTGAAGATATGTTCACATCGGATATGAGATAATTCTTGCAGCCAACTCATCAACAGCTGCCCTCCGGATCCAGCCTTTTTGGGAACGCCTAGACCGACAGGTGTCCGACTACATTGGGTTAACGGCCAATGTGGACGGTCTGAGAAGCGAGGAACCCCAGCCGCGCCTATCGATCCGGAGCCCAGCACCGCCTACCACTTAATTTATTCACTCCACTATCCCTGACGTCAGTTCTTCTCAGTGCTGCAATCCCGCACAGAGGGAGCCGGCACATGCGCAATTGACTCGTCGAAGCCGGTGCCAGTAGTCCGCACGGGCGCAGACTAAAGTGTCCACTGCGCCTGCGTGAGACTACGAAGCAGAGATTACATGACGTCAGGATAGTGCAGTGAATAAATTAAGCAGTAGGCGGTGCTGGGCTTCGGATCAATGGGCGCGACTGGGCTCCAGAAGATCGTGGGACAACCCCTTGGGGTCCTGACAGAGGTGATTTACATATAAATAAGATCGATTTTTATAAGAATATAAGGCACACAGAGCATAAACAGAGGGATCATTGTAAACACTGCATGAGGACTAATGGGCATATATAAATATCTACATATAATTAATCCTGGTGACAGAATCCCTTTAAATACATATCACTTACACGCAGGCAGTGAGATTTAAAGTGACAGTGCAATAAAAAAACATATATACAGATGGATACAATAATTCACAAATAATAATAAAGGTTGCATGTATCACTATGCAATGACATTGAAAGTACTAATTACATGCATTGTTGAAAAATGAATAAATAAGAAAATAAATATTTTTTTAAATAATTGATATAGTGCAATAAAAATAGGGTGATAGGTGCCACACAAAGACAAGACAAACACAACAAGTGACAAAGTGCAAGTGCAACCCCAAGTGACAAGTGCTAATGTGATACCTATAAGAATAATCAAAGTCTCTTTATAAAATAAAATCACGAACATATGCGTATATACACATATCACAGAATGGTAGATATATTCATAGATGGAGTGGTGGTGGATAATGATCCTATATATAAGGTCATCCTCTGCTCAGATTTGTACAAAAGGTGAGCTAGCCGTCCAGGAACTGTGGGATTCCAGAGAGAATATATATCACTGAAAATATATATAGAAAAAAATGCAGTATATGAGTAAGGATATACAATGACCCAAAGCATAGAAGTAAATCAACAACAGAATGGCTTAAACAGAAGAAAATGCGCCTTCTGGAGTGGCCCAGTCAGAGTCCTGACCTCAACCCGATTGAGATGCTGTAGCATGACTTCAAGAAAGCGATTCACACCAGACATCCCAAGAATATTGCTGAACTGAAACAGTTCTGTAAAGAGGAATGTTCAAGAATTACTCCTGACCGTTGTGCACGTCTGATCTGCAACTACAGGAAACGTTTGGTGGAAGTTCTGGCTGCAAAAGGAGGTTTAAATCCAAAGGTTCACATACTTTTTCCACCTGCACTGTGAATGTTTACATGGTGTGTTTAATAAAAACATGGTAACATTTAATTCTGTGTGTTATTAGTTTATTGCACGGACACTTGCACTATAACACTAATGGTGGTACATGTAATGGGGTAAGTGATCTTATATTGTTTGTGTTGTCCAGAGTCCCAAAATATGTCAGTCCTATCCATATTGGTGCACGCACCTTCCACACTCTTTGTTGCCCCAGATTGGGCCCCTACTGCCAAACAGTCTGGGTTGTTTAGTCAAATAGTGCCTATGGACCAAATGATCCATATCCTTCTTGCTCTTAGAAATTGTTCAATTGGCATACTGCTTATTTATTTACTTGGATGTGCGGATTTAGCCAACAACAAGGAGTTCACCAACGTCTCTTTCCTGTACAGGTCTGTGGTAATTCGACCACCCTCATCCACACATAGCTGGATATCCAAAAAATCCACCTATAGGTAAGCTTGATGTTCTTATTGTTTGTGTTGAGTAGTGCAACAAACATCCCAAATTCTTCTTCAGAACCCTGCCAAATGATTAGAAGA
Organism: Bufo gargarizans; assembly: GCF_014858855.1. NCBI lineage: Eukaryota > Metazoa > Chordata > Amphibia > Anura > Bufonidae > Bufo > Bufo gargarizans. The sequence continues at coordinate 166,713,732 of NC_058080.1, forward strand.
TTGTCAATATAATATCATATATACAGACGTGGACAAAATTGTTGGTACCCTTTGGTCAATGAAAGAAAAAGTCACAATGGTCACAGAAATAACTTTAATCTGACAAAAGTAATAATAAATTAAAATTCTATAAATGTTAACCAATGAAAGTCAGACATTGTTTTTCAACCATGCTTCAACAGAATTATGTAAAAAAATAAACTCATGAAACAGGCATGGACAAAAATGATGGTACCCCTAACTTAATATTTTGTTGCGCAACCTTTTGAGGCAATCACTGCAATCAAACGCTTCCTGTAACTGTCAATGAGACATCTGCACCTCTCAGCAGGTATTTTGGCCCACTCCTCATGAGCAAACTGCTCCAGTTGTGTCCGGTTTGAAGGGTGCCTTTTCCAGACTGCATGTTTCAGCTCCTTCCAAAGATGCTCAATAGGATTGAGGTCAGGGCTCATAGAAGGCCACTTTAGAATAGTCCAATTTTTTCCTCTTAGCCATTCTTGGGTGTTTTTAGCGGTGTGTTTTGGGTCATTGTCCTGTTGCAAGACCCATGACCTGCGACTGAGACCAAGCTTTCTGACACTGGCTAGTACATTTCTCTCTAGAATTCCTTGATAGTCTTGAGATTTCATTGTACCCTGCACAGATTCAAGACACCCTGTGCCAGACGCAGCAAAGCAGCCCCAGAACATAACAGAGCCTCCTCCATGTTTCACAGTAGGGACAGTGTTCTTTTCTTGATATGCTTCATTTTTTCGTCTGTGAACATACAGCTGATGTGCCTTGGCAAAAACTTCGATTTTTGTCTCATCTGTCCACAGGACATTCTCCCAGAAGCTTTGTGGCTTGTCAACATGTAGTTTGGCATATTCCAGTCTTGCTTTTTTATGATTCGTTTTCAACAATGGTGTCCTCCTTGGTCGTCTCCCATGTAGTCCACTTTGGCTCAAACAACGACGGATGGTGCGATCTGACACTGATGTTCCTTGAGCATGAAGTTCACCTTGAATCTCTTTAGAAGTCTTTCTAGGCTCTTTTGTTACCATTCGGATTATCCGTCTCTTAGATTTGTCATCAATTTTCCTCCTGCGGCCACGTCCAGGGAGGTTGGCTACAGTCCCATGGATCTTAAACTTATGAATAATATGTGCAACTGTACTCACAGGAACATCTAGTTGCTTGGAGATGGTCTTATAGCCTTTACCTTTAACATGCTTGTCTATAATTTTCTTTCTGATCTCTTGAGACAGCTCTTTCCTTTGCTTCCTCTGGTCCATGTCGAGTGTGGTACACACCATATCACCAAACAACACAGTGATTACCTGGAGCCATATATATAGGCCCAATGGCTGATTACAAGGTTGTAGACACCTGTGATGCTAATTAGTGGACACACCTTGAATTAACATGTCCCTTTGGTCACATTATGTTCTGTGTTTTCTAGGGGTACCATCATTTTTGTCCATGCCTGTTTCATGAGTTTATTTTTTTACATAATTCTGTTGAAGCATGGTTGAAAAACAATGTCTGACTTTCATTGGTTAACATTTATAGAATTTTAATTTATTATTACTTTTGTCAGATTAAAGTTATTTCTGTGACCATTGTGACTTTTTCTTTCATTGACCAAAGGGTACCAACAATTTTGTCCACGTCTGTATATATATATATTGCACTTGATTAGCCATCGGTAAGGGGTCCGATTGTAGAACTTCCCTCTCCGACAGCCCCAGGAACAAATTAGCATATGAGGGCGCACAAGACGCCCATTAAGGAATAATCATAACACAGCAAAGTACGTATCTATTATTGGAACATCCAATAACTCCTACATTATATTTTCTCCCGAAGGTTCATAAGAACACAAAACAACCCCCGGGGAGACCCATTGTCACGGTTGTCAATAGCCTAAACGACTCCATCTGCAAATACGTGGAATATTTCCTTCACCCCATTGCGGTACCCTGGAGCTGCAGGAAGAGGGAACCCCCAAAGAAGAAGAAATTGTGGGTAAGCACATATTCTAACAATGTCAGAATAAACTTACATTTATTGCGATCCATGTCAGTCGTATGTAAGTAGAAACTAGCTGCTTCTAAGCCATCCTGATGCCTTATTGATGTATACAGGAATTCAATGTCACAAGTTGCAATAATCATATCTGAATCCAGATGTAGATCTTCCAACTTTTTCAAAACATCCGTGGTGTCTTTAAGATATGACGGTAAATTTTCCACTCAGGGGTGAAGGAAATATTCCACGTATTTGCAGATGGAGTCGTTTAGGCTATTGACAACCGTGACAATGGGTCTCCCCGGGGGTTGTTTTGTGTTCTTATGAACCTTCGGGAGAAAATATAATGTAGGAGTTATTGGATGTTCCAATAATAGATACGTACTTTGCTGTGTTATGATTATTCCTTAATTGGCTCCCTGGTTCAAAATCATGGCTAATTCCCTAGTAAAGGCTATTGTGGGATTGTAGGTTAATTTTCTATAGCTATTGGAGTAATTCAACTGCCTCCATGCTTCTCTCTCTCTAGCCCTAGGCCATATAACAATGTTACCCCCCCATCTGCCGCTTTTATGATAACATCAGTCCATCCTTTGATTTCCTTCAGTGCCTGCCGCTCCCCTCTCGTACAGTTGTCAAAATTTCCCCCATCGGGAATTCTGGACACCTCCCTACATACCAATTGAACAAGTAGTTCAATGTTGGGGAAAAGTGACAGAGGGGGGAATCGGATAGATTTAGGTATAAGTGCACTATGAAACTCACCGGATTTCACAGAGTCGTCTTGCTCCTCCAATAGTGCTGTCAGTGTTTTTAGGGCTTCCTGTTCCATGGTTGTTGGGAAATTTGGATCTCGTTTACTGTTAAAAAGCTTCTTGAAAATAAGTTTAAGTGCAAAGAGCTGTACGTCTTTTAATGTTGAAAAGAGATCATGATTAGAGGTTGGTGCAAAGTATAACCCCTTCCCTAGGATCGACAATAGATCCTGAGTGAGGACATGATCTGATAGATTCATTACCTGTGTTATCCCTGTAGATCCATCTGGGCGTCTCTTCCCTGCTGGTTGTTGTGATTCACCGTATTTTTGTTTACTGAATCTTATGTATTTCTACTGGCCTGCAGTAAAGTTGATATCCAATGACCGTCTAATATACCTCCAGCCACATAATCACTTGATGTTTTCTGTTAGGTGAATGCCTAATGTTTAGGGCCTATACTCCACTGGCCTGTAGTAAAATTGATATCCAATGACCGTTTAATATACCTCCAGCCACATAATCACTTGATCTTTTCTGTACGGGGCCTGTACTCCAGTGGGCTACAGTAAAATTGTTATTCAGTGACTTCATAATGTACCTCGAACCACATAATCACTTGTTCTTTTATATCAGGTGAATGACAAATTTTTAGGGCCTGTACTCCCGTGGCCTAAAATAAAATGTTTCTAGGCTCCAGCAGGGCACATTTTTGAGAATTTCCCTTTAAGACGCATAGAAATGGCCCAGGATTAAAATACATATATATTTGTGGGAATTTTTGTCATTGATCCCCTTCTAATATGTCATTGTCCATGTTGTGGGACTATTTGTGCACTTCCAGTAAGTATTTGGTGGCTGAAAATATGACCTGAAGGTTTTTCAGGATCGCCTGCAATTAATGTAAATGGGGCCCGCCGCAAACTTGCGGTTCGCGAACATTTGATCGCATTCGCGCATTGTCCCGGCCGATGTTCTTCCATCACAATTGCAAATGCCCAAAAAAAACAGGGGTGGATCCAAAACAGAGATGACACGTGAATGGAATATTTGCATGCCTTTTGAGTTTTGTACCCACTGCTGATTTTGGCTACCAAATCATAAGCCAATTCTGATAGGACCATACAGGCCTTACATCTGCTACACCGACAGGATCCGTTGTGCATCTCATTTTCCTTCCTTCTGACAGATCAGAAGAAGGGTCAAATAAATGGTGATGTCATCCAGGCCAAAAAGGCAAAATAGTGGCCCAGTCATGGAGTGGGGAGGGTGGGAGAACAGCTTAAGTGGCCCAATGACATAATGGTGAGGTGGAAGCAGCATGAGGAGACCACAGAGTGGGCCTGTGACAAAGTGTTGAGGTAGCAGCAGCATGAGGAGGCCACAGAGTGGCAAGGTGACATAGTGTTGAGGTAGCAGCAGCAGCATGAGGAGGCCACAGAGTGGCACAATGACAGAGTGTGGAGGTGGCAACAGCACCATGAGGAGGTCACAGAGTGGCCCAGTGACATAGCGTAGAGGTAGCAGCAGCATGAGGAGACCACAGAGTGACCTGGTGACAGAGTGGGGAGGTGGGTGGCAATACCAGTACCCGCAGATGGTGGTGAGTGTAAGAAGGAGCACTTGGCATCAGGCAGGTGGCAGCATCAGAATAGTAGCTGAGGCAGGTAGCCAGAAGAAACTGGTCTCTTTTGTCAAGGTTTGGGTGAGGCAGCATGGATGATCTAATCTGATGCATCAGGCATTGGTGGGTGGAAATCCTGGCTGATTCACCTTGACAAAGGTCAGTCTCTCCACATTTTGGGTGGACAGGCGAGTTATCCTTGGGGTAACTATGGCCCCCGCCGCACTAAACACCTGCTCTGATGCCACACTACTGGCATGGCAGGTCAGTTTTTTCAGGGCAAACTCAGCCAGTTGCGGCCACAAACCAGTTTGGCTGTCCAGTAGTCCAGCGGATCTTTAATGATGGCTTCACAGGGTGCACTCCAAGTATGCCACCACCTGCTGGTTCAGGCTCTGCTCTATATCTAGCTGCTGGTGAGTAGTTTCTTCACTATGCGGGTGAAGAAAGCTGCTCATCAGCCAATCTAGACTCAGGCTGCTGGTACTGCTCCTGCCACCCCGCCCCCCCCCCCCCGAAACGCAGAGGGTCCTCACGGTCAGACCTGCGAGAGGATGGACGTTGGCGCAGAGAGGCAGCGGACACCTGACTACATAGGATGTCTCTATAGTAGTTCAGTTTGTCCTCCCTTTCAGCGGGTGTAAAAAAGGCCCCCATTTTGGACCTCCAACAAAGTGGAGGGCTAGTAGTCATCCTTCTGCCGAATGGTGACAATTCAGCTGTCACTACGCAAGCAAGTGATCCTGCTTCTCCTCTCCTGTCACCTGTGTAGAAAAACCATCCATTTCACTACACATTGCTTGTGCTCAAATGTCCTCCTCCTCCTTCATTTCAGCCCCCACAGGGCTCATGTGGCCGTGAGATGTAGTCTCCAGTCCCCTGACCAGCCAGGTTTACCAGCATCTTTTCCAGGATATGAATCAGTGGAATGACGTTGTTCATCCTGTAGTCCTGGCGACTGACAAAAACCAGTGGCCTCCTCAAAGGGCACTAGCAAATGGAAGGTGTCATGCATGAGCTGCCACTGGCTAACATCGAAGTTACACAGGGTAGTACCTCTGTTCGCCTGTATCATCAAAAAATCGTTTATAGGTTTTTTCTGTTCGTACAATTGGGCCAACATATGGAGGGTGGAATTCCAATGGGTGAAAACATTGCACATCAGCCTATGTTGGGGGATGCCGTTCTGCCACTGTAGCTCAAGGAGGGTGTGCTTTGCGGTGTACGAGTGGCTGAAGTGCATGCAAAGTTTCCTGGCCATTTTTAGGATGTCTTGCAGATGGGTGGAAGACTTCAGGAAATGCTTGACAACCAGTTTGAACACGTGTGCCAAATTCAGCACCGACACCATGTTCTTCCCGTTTTCAGTTACCATGGTTCAGATTTTGAGTTGTCGCAGAGAAAGCCAGGATTCTCTTTCTTGATGAAGGACATGGAGCAATTAATCTCCTGTGCGACTCCGTTCGCCCAGGCAAACTAGGTGCAGAACAGCGTGACACAGCCGTGCCCATGTGGTATGCTGGTGGAGCACTGTGAATTGTCCCTGCAGTGGAGGCTGAGGACAAGGTGGAGGATGAGTAGTTAAGAGCATCAGGGGAAATATTCGATTTCATGATATTTCACGAATATATTGGTGAATATTTGTCATATATTCGCAAATTCGCTATCTTCGTACACTGAAATTCGCTTAATGCGCATGCGCAAGGGGCCTAATTCCGCAACTGTTTCCAAACTACCCGAAGTTTGAGAAGATTTGAAAAGATTGTGGGAAGCAATTTTAGTGACAGTGAGGAAGAACTAATGATCACTGTACATAATTTGACATTACATCAGTGTATTTGATTACATTTCACATGCATCTCAGAACAATCACTCTATATGCAGTTAGTGTTATAAATTATTCGGGATTGTGAAAATCGCCACCTATTATGCAAATGATTTTTCGCAATACATACAACTTCACATTTTATCAGATCTAAGTAGATATTACTGATTGGTGAAAAATAAATAAAATGAAGTCTCTGTTAAATATACTTGTCTTCTCTAGCGCTGCAAATCCGGAGACAATGTGGGAAAAGTCAAGATAAGTAAAGTTATGGAAAAGGATTGCGCTGCAGGAGAAAATTCTTTTGAATAAAAATAAAAATGAAATTCCTTTAGTAGATCTTCAATCAACGTGGTCACAAGCCAACCTCACAAAATAACACTGGTATGGAAATCTGCTCTGAAATGAAAAAGCGCACTTACTGATTGGTGCACTAAGTATTGTTGAGACATCACACTATGTCAGTAGCATGTATATATGGACAGCAGAGAAATATCTCTCACATGCACATTGCACATCCATTTTCCTGTTTCCTGCCACACACTATATACCCCCCCCACACACACACACACATACACACACACACCCAAACACAGTCTATAGATTAGAGTTTGTGTCCTGTTGGTTGAGACTCAGGAGAAGCTTTCTTTGCATTACTGCCAGTATTTGCTGGTTCCTTTAGAGTTACCCGGGGTGCACTACTGGGAGGCGAACCAGCTTTACACCCCATAAGGTACCGTCACTTCACTAGACAGGTACATCTCTGCTCAGCTGGCCAATATCCGATTGCTCAGACCCCACACACATACAATCGCAATACAATCCGATCTTAAAACGGTAACATTAAATCGAATATTTCCCGTTAAAAGACTTTAATACTTTTTGATGTTTTGTTGAGGACATTATTTGCAATACTCGTATTTAAAAAAATTGGGATTATATACTTGCGTCTTTATCCTGCAGCGCATGTTGGAGGGGGGCTACAACCGCACCCAGGTCCACACAGAGAAGCAGGCCATTGTGTGGGAGATCCGGTCCGAGATGAAAAGAAAATTTAAGGTTAATCACCCTCAGAAGGCCGTATTGAAAAAATGGTCCGATTTGAAGTGTCAGCACTCGGATCAGAGAGATTTGCGACAGAACATGCCCAGGTACAATGCTTACATTACTTTTGTATCTCTCTCCAGCACTCTGTAATAAGTTTTTCATCCCATTACAAATATTACTTATTTACTGGTGTGGCATATAGCAAATCAACCGGTTACATTATAAAATCTCTACCCGCCATGAGTATATATATATATATATTTATACACAGCAAGGTACAGTACAAATGTATGATGTAACCAGCTGATTTCACGCAGAAATATACAGTCGTGGCCAAAAGTTTTGAGAATTACATAAATATTGGAAATTAGAAAAGTTGCTTAAGTTTTTATAATAGCAATTTGCATATACTCCAGAATGTTATGAAGAGTGATCCGATTAATTGCATAGTCCTTCTTTGCCATTAAAATTAACTTAATCCCCCAAAAAACTTTCCACTGCATTTCATTGCTGTCATTAAAGGACCTGCTGAGATCATTTCAGTAATCGTCTTGTTAACTCAGGTGAGAATGTTGACAAGCACAAGGCTGGAGATCATTATGTCAGGCTGATTGGGTTAAAATGGCAGACTTGACCTGTTAAAAGGAGGGTGATGCTTGAAATCATTGTTCTTCCATTGTTAACCATGGTGACCTGCAAAGAAACGCATGCAGCCATCATTGCGTTGCATAAAAATGGCTTCACAGGCAAGGATATTGTGGCTATTAAGATTGCACCTCAATCAACAATTTATAGGATCATCAAGAACTTCAAGGAAAGAGGTTCAATTCTTGTTAAGAAGGCTTCAGGGCGTCCAAGAAAGTCCAGCAAGCGCCAGGATCGTCTCCTAAAGAGGATTCAGCTGCGGGATCGGAGTGCCACCAGTGCAGAGCTTGCTCAGGAATGGCAGCAGGCCGGTGTGAGCGCATCTGCACACACAGTGAGGCGAAGACTTTTGGAAGATGGCCTGGTGTCAAGAAGGGCAGCAAAGAAGCAACTTCTCTCCCAAAAAAACATCAGGGACAGATTGATCTTCTGCAGAAAATATGGTGAATGGACTGCTGAGGACTGGGGCAAAGTCATATTCTCCGATGAAGTCTCTTTCCGATTGTTTGGGGCATCAGGAAAAAGGCTTGTCCGGAGAAGAAAAGGTGAGCGCTACCATCAGTCCTGTGTCATGCCAACAGTAAAGCATCCTGAGACCATTCATGTGTGGGGTTGCTTCTGATCCAAAGTTCACTCACAATTTTGCCCAAAAACACAGCCATGAATAAAGAATGGTACCAAAAAACCCTCCAACAGCAACTTCTTCCAACAATCCAACAACAGTTTGGTGAAGAACAATGCATTTTCCAGAACGATGGAGCACCGTGCCATAAGGCAAAAGTGATAACTAAGTGGCTCGGGGACCAAAACATTGACATTTTGGGTCCATGGCCTGGAAACTACCCAGATCTTAATCCCATTGAGAACTTGTGGTCAATCCTCAAGAGGCGGGTGGACAAACAAAAACCCACTAATTCTGACAAACTCCAAGAAGTGATTATGAAAGAATGGGTTGCTATAGGTCAGGAATTGGCCCAGAAGTTGATTGAGAGCATGCCCAGTCGAATTGCAGAGGTCCTGAAAAAGAAGGGCCAACACTGGAAATACTGACTCTTTGCATAAATGTCATGTAATTGTCGATAAAAGCCTTTGAAACGTATGAAGTGCGTGTAATTATATTTCACTACATCACAGAAACAACTGAAACAAAGATCTAAAAGCAGCAAACTTTGCAAAAACTAATATTTGTGTCATTCTCTAAACTTTTGGCCACGACTGTATATACAGTGGGATGCGAAAGTTTGGGCAACCTTGTTAATCATCATGATTTTCCTGTATAAATTGTTGGTTGTTACGATAAAAAATGTCAGTTAAATATATCGTATAGGAGACACACACAGTGATATTTGAGAAGTGAAATGAAGTTTATTGGATTTACAGAAAGTGTGCTATAATTGTTTAAACAAAATTAGGCAGGTGCATAAATTTGGGCACCACAAAAAAGGAATGAAATCAATATTTAGTAGATCCTCCTTTTGCAGAAATTACAGCCTCTAAACGCTTCCTGTAGGTTCCAATGAGAGTCTGGATTCTGGTTGAAGGTATTTTGGACGATTCTTTTTTACAAAACATCTTTAGTTCATTCAGGTTTGATGGCTTCCGAGCATGGACAGCTCTCTTTAAGTCACACCACAGATTTCAACTATATTCAGGTCTGGGGACTGAGATGGCCATTCCAGAACGTTGTACTTGTTCCTCTGCATAAATTAATCCTTAGTGGATTTTGAGCAGTGTTTTGGGTCGTTGTCTTGTTAAAAGATCCAGCCCCGGCGCAGCTTCAGCTTTGTTACTGATTCCTGGACATTGGTCTCCAGAATCTGCTGATACTGAGTGGAATCCATGCGTCCCTCAACTTTGACAAGATTCCCAGTCCCTGCACTGGCCACACAGCCCCACAGCCCCACAGCATGATGGAACCACCACCATATTTTACTGTAGGTAGCAGGTGTTTTTCTTGGAATGCTGTGTTCTTTTTCCTCCATACATAATGCCCCTTGTTATGGCCAAATAACTCAATTTTAGTTTCATCAGTCCACAGCACCTTATTGCAAAATGAAGCTGGCTTGTCCAAATGTGCTTTAGCCCACCTCAAGAGGCACTTTTTGTGCTGTGGGCGGAGAAAAGGCTTCCTCTGCATCACTCTCGCATACAGCATCTCCTTGTGTAAAGTGCGCCGAATTGTTGAACGATGCACAGTGACTCCATCTGCAGCAAGATGATGTTGTAGGTCTTTGGTGCTGGTCTGTGGGTTGACTCTGACTGTTCTCACCATTCGTCGCTTCTGTCTATCCGAGATTTTTCTTGGTCTGCCACTTCGAGCCTTAAATTGAACTGAGCCTGTGGTCTTCCATTTCCTCAATATGTTCCTAACTGTGGAAACAGACAGTTGAAATCTCTGAGACAGCTTTCTGTATCCTTCCCCTAAACCATGATGGTGAACAATCTTTGTCTTCAGGTCATTTGAGAGTTGTTTTGAGACCCCCATGTTGCTACTCTTCAGAGAAAATTAAAAGAGGGAAGCTTACAATTGACCCCCTTAAATACTCTTTCTCATATTTGGATTCACCTGTGTATGTAGGTTAGGGGTCACTGAGCTTACTAAGCTAATTTGAGTTCCAATAATTAGTTCTAAAGGTTTTGGAATCAATAAAATGACAACAGTGCCCAAATTTATGCACCTGCTTAATTTTGTTTAAATAGTTATAGCACACTTTCTGTAAATCCAATAAACTTCATTTCACTTCTCAAATATCACTGTGTGTGTCTCCTATATGATATATTTAACTGACATTTTTTATCGTAACAACCAACGATTTATACAGGAAAATCATGATGATTAACAAGGTTGCCCAAACTTTCGCATCCCACTGTATATATGTGTGTGTATATATACATAAACTGCAATCATCATTCTATATTCCAGTAAAAGGCCCTGTACATCATTACATTAGATAGATCACACACTTAACTCCTTAACGCCCGATGACGTACATGTACGTCAGATCTGGACGTGAATTAAATCCAAGTGATGTAAATGTACTGCATGGTGATCGGGCGGGTGCAGGAGCGCAGAGGTCCGGCAATCACTGATAGCTGGACCACTGCTGTATGCGCCAGCATCGGTGAAATCACCGATGCCAGCGCACTAACCCCTGCACGGCCGTGTGAGCTTCAAACATGTGTGGGGTGTCCATCGGGTCCCCGCGCTGCTGTGGCATCGTGACTGCCTTCCGTGACTGCTGTGGCATTGTGACAGCCCCTTGTATTACACTGGTAATACACTTACAGCCAATGCATTACAATACAAAAGTATTGTAATGCATTGTTAAGGGGATCAGACCCCCAAAAGTTGAAGTCCCAGAGGGGGCAAAAAATTTACTGGGAAAAAAAGTTTAAAAATTAAAGGTTTCACAATTAAAAAATAAATTAAAGGTTTCACAATTAAAAAATAATTTTTTCAATTAGAAAAATAAAGCATCCTTTTCCCAAATGGTAACGCTGTAGTATAAGGCCTACATATAGCTTTGCCAAACTCAGCAGGACCAGGACAACAGCAGCAGGTAAATGGTGTAGTATAAGGCCTAAACATACCTCGACGACACTCATCAGGACAGACAGCAGCAGGTTAATGGAAATGGTGTAGTATAAGGCCTACACATGCTCCACCACACTTATCAGGACAGCAGCAGGTTAATGGAAATGGTGTAGTATAAGGTCCTACACATAGCTGAGCCAAACTCAGTCAGAACAAACAAGAGCCGATTCTTTGTTTGTAGGATGAATATGTTCCCATGAATGGGCCCCTGCCAGACCGGGGAAACCCCAAAAATAAACTTATACACCTCTGACAGCAGCATGTTTTTTGTTGGCAGCAGGAATGTGTTCCCATGCATACAAATTTCAATATATTCCTTTGACAATTAATTTTTATTTTAAAGGATTTTCCAGATTGTAAAGCCCAAAAGAAAAAAATAAATAACACACATGCCACGGCACAGCCTCAAGAAAATGTGCATTTATTCAACCAAAAGCGACGTTATAGTCCACTCAATGGGACCTTTTTCAAGCAGTGATAAAAGTGAATAGTGCCAGGTAAAAATACAAACTCAGGTGATTATTTATTGAAAACTATTAATAATAGAATTTGATTTAATGTGTTTGATTGTGTCTAAAACTAAAAAATAATGTAAAAAAAAAATGCTATAAAATACTAGTATCCATACTGTGGAGAGATTAATAACTCCCATTAACATATGTGAATTCATATTATAAAAAAAAAAGGTTTTGTCCTTATAGGGCCCTCAAGATACTATAACAAAATTCAAAACATGGTCAACTGACCAAATAATCCTTTTAGGGGTCCTATATACAGTCAGGTCCATAAATATTGGGACCGACACAATTCTAAATTTTTTGTCTCTATATACCACCACAATGGATTTGAAATGAAACAAACGAGATGTGCTTTAACTGCAGACTGTTAGCTTTAATTTGAGGGTATTTACATCCAAATCAGGTGAACGGTGTAGGAATTACAACAGTTTGCATATGTGCCTCTCACTTGTTAAGGAACCAAAAGTAATGGGACAGAATAATAATCATCAATAAAACTTTCACTTTTGAATAGAGTTGAGCGAACACCTGGATGTTCGGGTTCGAGAAGTTCGGCCGAACATCCCGGAAATGTTCGGGTTCGGGATCCGAACCCGATCCGAACTTCGTCCCGAACCCGAACCCCATTGAAGTCAATGGGGACCCGAACTTTTCGGCACTAAAAAGGCTGTAAAACAGCCCAGGAAAGAGCTAGAGGGCTGCAAAAGGCAGCAACATGTAGGTAAATCCCCTGCAAACAAATGTGGATAGGGAAATGAATTAAAATAAAAATTAAATAAATAAAAATTAACCAAAATCAATTGGAGAGAGGTTCCATAGCAGAGAATCTGGCTTCCCGTCACCCACCACTGGAACAGTCCATTCTCAGATATTTAGGCCCCGGCACCCAGGCAGAGGAGAGAGGTCCCGTAACAGAGAATCTGTCTTCATGTCAGCAGAGAATTAGTCTGCATGTCATAGCAGAGAATGAGGCTTCACGTCAGCCACCACTGCAACAGTCCATTGGCATATATTTAGGCCCAGCACCCAGGCAGAGGAGGGAGGTCCCGTAACAGAGAATCTGTCTTCATGTCAGCAGAGAATTAGTCTGCATGTCATAGCAGAGAATGAGGCTTCACGTCAGCCACCACTGCAACAGTCCATTGGCATATATTTAGGCCCAGCACACACACAGGCAGAGGAGAGAGGTCCCGTAACAGAGAATCTGGCTTCATGTCAGCAGAGAATCAGTCTGCATGTCATAGCAGAGAATGAGGCTTCACGTCAGCCACCACTGCAACAGTCCATTGGCATATATTTAGGCCCAGCACACACACAGGCAGAGGAGAGAGGTCCCGTAACAGAGGATCTGGCTTCATGTCAGCAGAGAATCAGTCTGCATGTCATAGCAGAGAATCAGGCTTCACGTCAGCCACCACTGCAACAGTCCATTGTCATAAATTTAGGCCCAGCACCCAGGCAGAGGAGAGAGGTCCCGTAACAGACAATCTGGCTTCATGTCAGCAGAGAATTAGTCTGCATGTCATAGCAGAGAATGAGGCTTCACGTCAGCCACCACTGCAACAGTCCATTGGCATATATTTAGGCCTAGCACACAGGCAGAGGAGAGAGGTCCCGTAACAGACAATCTGGCTTCATGTCAGCAGAGAATCAGTCTGCATGTCATAGCAGAGAATGAGGCTTCACGTCACCCACCACTGCAACAGTCCATTGGCATATATTTAGGCCTAGCACACAGGCAGAGCAGAGAGGTCCCGTAACAGACAATCTGGCTTCATGACAGCAGAGAATCAGTCTGCATGTCATAGCAGAGAATGAGGCTTCACGTCACCCACCACTGCAACAGTCCATTGGCATATATTTAGGCCTAGCACACAGGCAGAGCAGAGAGGTCCCGTAACAGACAATCTGGCTTCATGACAGCAGAGAATCAGTCTGCATGTCATAGCAGAGAATGAGGCTTCACGTCACCCACCACTGCAACAGTCCATTGGCATATATTTAGGCCTAGCACACAGGCAGAGCAGAGAGGTCCCGTAACAGACGATCTGGCTTCATGTCAGCAGAGAATCAGTCTGCATGTCATAGCAGAGAATGAGGCTTCACGTCAGCCACCACTGCAACAGTCCATTGGCATATATTTAGGCCCAGCACCCAGGCAGAGGAGGGAGGTCCCGTAACAGAGAATCTGTCTTCATGTCAGCAGAGAATTAGTCTGCATGTCATAGCAGAGAATGAGGCTTCACGTCAGCCACCACTGCAACAGTCCATTGGCATATATTTAGGCCCAGCACACACACAGGCAGAGGAGAGAGGTCCCGTAACAGAGAATCTGTCTTCATGTCAGCAGAGAATTAGTCTGCATGTCATAGCAGAGAATCAGGCTTCACGTCACCCACCACTGCAACAGTCCATTGGCATATATTTAGGCCCAGCACCCAGGCAGAGGAGGGAGGTCCCGTAACAGAGAATCTGTCTTCATGTCAGCAGAGAATTAGTCTGCATGTCATAGCAGAGAATGAGGCTTCACGTCAGCCACCACTGCAACAGTCCATTGGCATATATTTAGGCCCAGCACACACACAGGCAGAGGAGAGAGGTCCCGTAACAGAGAATCTGTCTTCATGTCAGCAGAGAATTAGTCTGCATGTCATAGCAGAGAATGAGGCTTCACGTCAGCCACCACTGCAACAGTCCATTGGCATATATTTAGGCCCAGCACACACACAGGCAGAGGAGAGAGGTCCCGTAACAGACAATCTGGCTTCATGTCAGCAGAGAATTAGTCTGCATGTCATAGCAGAGAATGAGGCTTCACGTCACCCACCACTGCAACAGTCCATTGGCATATATTTAGGCCCAGCACCCAGGCAGAGGAGGGAGGTCCCGTAACAGAGAATCTGTCTTCATGTCAGCAGAGAATTAGTCTGCATGTCATAGCAGAGAATGAGGCTTCACGTCAGCCACCACTGCAACAGTCCATTGGCATATATTTAGGCCCAGCACACACACAGGCAGAGGAGAGAGGTCCCGTAACAGAGGATCTGGCTTCATGTCAGCAGAGAATCAGTCTGCATGTCATAGCAGAGAATCAGGCTTCACGTCAGCCACCACTGCAACAGTCCATTGGCATATATTTAGGCCTAGCACACAGGCAGAGGAGAGAGGTCCCGTAACAGACAATCTGGCTTCATGTCAGCAGAGAATCAGTCTGCATGTCATAGCAGAGAATGAGGCTTCACGTCAGCCACCACTGCAACAGTCCATTGTCATAAATTTAGGCCCAGCACCCAGGCAGAGGAGGGAGGTCCCGTAACAGACAATCTGGCTTCATGTCAGCAGAGAATTAGTCTGCATGTCATAGCAGAGAATCAGGCTTCATGTCAGCCACCACTGCAACAGTCCATTGGCATATATTTAGGCCTAGCACACAGGCAGAGGAGAGGTTCATTCAACTTTGGGTAGCATCGCAATATAATGGTAAAATGAAAATAAAAATAGGATTGAATGAGGAAGTGCCCTGGAGTCCAATAATATATGGTTATGGGGAGGTAGTTAATGTCTAATCTGGACAAGGGACGGACAGGTCCTGTGGGATCCATGCCTGGTTCATTTTTATGAACGTCAGCTTGTCCACATTGGCTGTAGACAGGCGGCTGCGTTTGTCTGTAATGACGCCCCCTGCCGTGCTGAATACACGTTCAGACAAAACGCTGGCTGCCGGGCAGGCCAGCACCTCCAAGGCATAAAAGGCTAGCTCTGGCCACGTGGACAATTTAGAGACCCAGAAGTTGAATGGGGCCGAACCATCAGTCAGTACGTGGAGGGGTGTGCACACGTACTGTTCCACCATGTTAGTGAAATGTTGCCTCCTGCTAACACGTTGCGTATCAGGTGGTGGTGCAGTTAGCTGTGGCGTGTTGACAAAAGTTTTCCACATCTCTGCCATGCTAACCCTGCCCTCAGAGGAGCTGGCCGTGACACAGCTGCCTTGGCGACCTCTTGCTCCTCCTCTGCCTTGGCCTTGGGCTTCCACTTGTTCCCCTGTGACATTTGGGAATGCTCTCAGTAGCGCGTCTACCAACGTGCGCTTGTACTCGCGCATCTTCCTATCACGCTCCAGTGCAGGAAGTAAGGTGGGCACATTGTCTTTGTAGCGTGGATCCAGCAGGGTGGCAACCCAGTAGTCCGCACAGGTTAAAATGTGGGCAACTCTGCTGTCGTTGCGCAGGCACTGCAGCATGTAGTCGCTCATGTGTGCCAGGCTGCCCAGGGATAAGGACAAGCTGTCCTCTGTGGGAGGCGTATCGTCATCGTCCTGCCTTTCCCCCCAGCCACGCACCAGTGATGGACCCGAGCTGCGTTGGGTGCCACCCCGCTGTGACCATGCTTCATCCTCATCCTCCTCCACCTCCTCCTCATC
The DNA here is from genome assembly GCF_014858855.1 of Bufo gargarizans. Taxonomy (NCBI): domain Eukaryota; kingdom Metazoa; phylum Chordata; class Amphibia; order Anura; family Bufonidae; genus Bufo; species Bufo gargarizans. The sequence continues at coordinate 166,730,177 of NC_058080.1, forward strand.
CTCGTCCTCCTCGTCCTCCAGTAGTGGGCCCTGGCTGGCCACATTTGTACCTGGCCTCTGCTGTTGCCAAAAACCTCCCTCTGAGTCACTTCGAAGAGACTGGCCTGAAAGTGCTAAAAATGACCCCTCTTCCTCCTCCTCCTCCTCCTGGGCCACCTCCTCTTCCATCATCGCCCTAAGTGTTTTCTCAAGGAGACATAGAAGTGGTATTGTAACGCTGATAACGGTGTCATCGCCACTGGCCATGTTGGTGGAGTACTCGAAACAGCGCAACAGGGCACACAGGTCTCGCATGGAGGCCCAGTCATTGGTGGTGAAGTGGTGCTGTTCTGTAGTGCGACTGACCCGTGCGTGCTGCAGCTGAAACTCCACTATGGCCTGCTGCTGCTCGCACAGTCTGTCCAGCATGTGCAAGGTGGAGTTCCACCTGGTGGGCACGTCGCATATGAGGCGGTGAGCGGGAAGGCCGAAGTTACGCTGTAGCGCAGACAGGCGAGCAGCAGCAGGATGTGAACGCCGGAAGCGCGAACAGACGGCCTGCACTTTATGCAGCAGCTCTGACATGTCGGGGTAGTTGTGAATGAACTTCTGCACCACCAAATTCAGCACATGCGCCAAGCAAGGGATGTGCGTCAAATTGGCTAGTCCCAGAGCTGCAACGAGATTTCGCCCATTATCACACACCACCAGGCCGGGCTTGAGGCTCACCGGCAGCAACCACTCGTCGGTCTGTTGTTCTATACCCCGCCACAACTCCTGTGCGGTGTGGGGCCTGTCCCCCAAACATATGAGTTTCAGAATGGCCTGCTGACGTTTACCCCGGGCTGTGCTGAAGTTGGTGGTGAAGGTGTGTGGCTGACTGGATGAGCAGGTGGAAGAAGAGGAGGAGGAAGCCGAGAAGGAGGAGGTGGCAACAGGAGGCAAAGAATGTTGCCCTGCGATCCTTGGCGGCGGAAGGACGTGCGCCAAACAGCTCTCCGCCTGGGGCCCAGCTGCCACTACATTTACCCAGTGTGCAGTTAGGGAGATATAGCGTCCCTGGCCGTGCTTACTGGTCCACGTATCTGTGGTTAGGTGGACCTTGCCACAGATGGCGTTGCGCAGTGCACACTTGATTTTATCGGATACTTGGTTGTGCAGGGAAGGCACGGCTCTCTTGGAGAAGTAGTGCCGGCTGGGAACAACATACTGTGGGACAGCAAGCGACATGAGCTGTTTGAAGCTGTCTGTGTCCACCAGCCTAAATGACAGCATTTCATAGGCCAGTAGTTTAGAAATGCTGGCATTCAGGGCCAGGGATCGAGGGTGGCTAGGTGGGAATTTACGCTTTCTATCAAATGTTTGTGAGATGGAGAGCTGAACGCTGGCGTGTGACATGGTTGAGACGCTTGGTGACGGAGGTGGTGGTGGTGGTGTTGGTGGTACATCCCCTGTTTGCTGGGCGGCAGGTGCCAACGTTCCTCCAGAGGCGGAGGAAGAGGCCGAGGCGGCAGCAGCAGAATAGGCCGAGGCGGCAGCAGCAGAAGAGGTAGCAGGGGGAGCCTGAGTGACTTCCTTGGTTTTAAGGTGTTTACTCCACTGCAGTTCATGCTTTGCATGCAGGTGCCTGGTCATGCAGGTTGTGCTCAGGTTCAGAACGTTAATGCCTCGCTTCAGGCTCTGATGGCACAGCGTGCAAACCACTCGGGTCTTGTCGTCAGCACATTGTTTGAAGAAGTGCCATGCCAGGGAACTCCTTGAAGCTGCCTTTGGGGTGCTCGGTCCCAGATGGCGGCGGTCAGTAGCAGGCGGAGTCTCTTGGCGGCGGGTGTTCTGCTTTTGCCCACTGCTCCCTCTTTTGCTACGCTGTTGGCTCGGTCTCACCACTGCCTCTTCCTCCGAACTGTGAAAGTCAGTGGCACGACCTTCATTCCATGTGGGGTCTAGGACCTCATCGTCCCCTGCATCGTCTTCCACCCAGTCTTGATCCCTGACCTCCTGTTCAGTCTGCACACTGCAGAAAGACGCAGCAGTTGGCACCTGTGTTTCGTCATCATCAGAGACATGCTGAGGTGGTATTCCCATGTCCTCATCATCAGGAAACATAAGTGGTTGTGCGTCAGTGCATTCTATGTCTTTCACCGCTGGGGAAGGGCTAGGTGGATGCCCTTGGGAAACCCTGCCAGCGGAGTCTTCAAACAGCATAAGAGACTGCTGCATAACTTGAGGCTGAGACAGTTTCCCTGGTATGCATGGGGGTGATGTGACAGACTGATGGGGTTGGTTTTCAGGCGCCATCTGTGCGCTTTCTGCAGAAGACTGGGTGGGAGATAATGTGAACGTGCTGGATCCACTGTCGGCCACCCAATTGACTAATGCCTGTACCTGCTCAGGCCTTACCATCCTTAGAACGGCATTGGGCCCCACCATATATCGCTGTAAATTCTGGCGGCTACTGGGACCTGAGGTAGTTGGTACACTAGGACGTGTGGATGTGGCAGAACGGCCACGTCCTCTCCCAGCACCAGAGGGTCCACTAACACCACCACGACCATGTCCACGTCCGCGTCCCTTACTAGATGTTTTTCTCATTGTTATGGTTCACCACAACAACAAATATATTATTTGGCCCAATGTATTGTATTCAAATTCAGCGGGATATAAATTTGAGGCCTAGTATTTAGGCGCTGGGTGACCGGTATGGATTTAGTGACAGAATTAGACTTGGAAATGCACAGAAGCGTGTGTGTGAAGTTATTCTGAATGACCCTATGTGCACCTTCAATATGATCTACCCTTTTAGGGATAGATTTCAAATAGCTCTGATATAGCAGAAACGACTAAATTATGAAATTGCTAAATTGGGAATTGTATTTCAACCCAGAACAAAAAATGTGCTTTGACGGACACTAAATAACTTTCCCAGCCACAACAGGACAGCGGTAACGAGAGATTTAGCGGGATATAAATTTGAGGCCTAGTATTTAGGCGCTGGGTGACAGGTATGGGTTTAGTGACAGAATTAGATTTGGAAATGCACAGTAGCGGGTGTGTGAAGTTATTCTGAATGACCCTATGTGCACCTTGAATATTATATACCCTTTTAGGGATAGATTTCAAATAGCTCTGATATAGCAGAAACCACTAAATTATGAAATTGCTAAATTGGGAATTGTATTTCAACCCAGAACAAGAAATGTGCTTGAACGGACACTAAATAACTCGCCCAGCTACAGCACTAGGGACAGATTTAGCTGGATATAAATTTGAGGCCTAGTATTTAGGCGCTGGGTGACCGGTATGGATTTAGTGACAGAATTAGACTTGGAAATGCACAGAAGCGTGTGTGTGAAGTTATTCTGAATGACCCTATGTGCACCTTGAATATTATATACCCTTTTAGGGATAGATTTCAAATAGCTCTGATATAGCAGAAACCACTAAATTATGAAATTGCTAAATTGGGAATTGTATTTCAACCCAGAACAAGAAATGTGCTTGAACGGACACTAAATAACTCGCCCAGCTACAGCACTAGGGACAGATTTAGCTGGATATAAATTTGAGGCCTAGTATTTAGGCGCTGGGTGACCGGTATGGATTTAGTGACAGAATTAGACTTGGAAATGCACAGAAGCGTGTGTGTGAAGTTATTCTGAATGACCCTATGTGCACCTTGAATATTATATACCCTTTTAGGGATAGATTTCAAATAGCTCTGATATAGCAAAAACCACTAAATTATGAAATTGCTAAATTGGGAATTGTATTTCAACCCAGAACAAAAAATGTGCTTTGACGGACACTAAATAACTTTCCCAGCCACAACAGGACAGCGTTAACGAGAGATTTAGCAGGATATAAATTTGAGGCCTAGTATTTAGGCGCTGGGTGACAGGTATGGGTTTAGTGCCAGAATTAGACTTGGAAATACACAGTAGCGGGTGTGTGTGAAGTTATTCTGAATGACCCAATGTGCACCTTGAATATTATATACCCTTTTAGGGATAGATTTCAAATAGCTCTGATATAGCATAAACCACTAAATTATGAAATTGCTAAATTGGGAATTGTATTTCAACCCAGAACAAGAAATGTGTTTGAACGGACACTAAATAACTCGCCCAGCTACAGCACTAAGGACAGATTTAGCGGGATATAAATTTGAGGCCTAGTATTTAGGCGCTGGGTGACAGGTATGGGTTTAGTGCCAGAATTAGACTTGGAAATACACAGTAGCGGGTGTGTGTGAAGTTATTCTGAATGACCCAATGTGCACCTTGAATATTATATACCCTTTTAGGGATAGATTTCAAATAGCTCTGATATAGCAGAAACCACTAAATTATGAAATTGCTAAATTGGGAATTGTATTTCAACCCAGAACAAGAAATGTGCTTGAACGGACACTAAATAACTCGCCCAGCTACAGCACTAAGGACAGATTTAGCGGGATATAAATTTGAGGCCTAGTATTTAGGCGCTGGGTGACAGGTATGGGTTTAGTGCCAGAATTAGACTTGGAAATACACAGTAGCGGGTGTGTGTGAAGTTATTCTGAATGACCCAATGTGCACCTTGAATATTATATACCCTTTTAGGGATAGATTTCAAATAGCTCTGATATAGCAGAAACCACTAAATTATGAAATTGCTAAATTGGGAATTGTATTTCAACCCAGAACAAGAAATGTGCTTGAACGGACACTAAATAACTCGCCCAGCTACAGCACTAAGGACAGATTTAGCGGGATATAAATTTGAGGCCTAGTATTTAGGCGCTGGGTGACAGGTATGGGTTTAGTGCCAGAATTAGACTTGGAAATACACAGTAGCGGGTGTGTGTGAAGTTATTCTGAATGACCCAATGTGCACCTTGAATATTATATACCCTTTTAGGGATAGATTTCAAATAGCTCTGATATAGCAGAAACCACTAAATTATGAAATTGCTAAATTGGGAATTGTATTTCAACCCAGAACAAGAAATGTGCTTGAACGGACACTAAATAACTCGCCCAGCTACAGCACTAAGGACAGATTTAGCGGGATATAAATTTGAGGCCTAGTATTTAGGCGCTGGGTGACAGGTATGGGTTTAGTGCCAGAATTAGACTTGGAAATACACAGTAGCGGGTGTGTGTGAAGTTATTCTGAATGACCCAATGTGCACCTTGAATATTATATACCCTTTTAGGGATAGATTTCAAATAGCTCTGATATAGCAGAAACCACTAAATTATGAAATTGCTAAATTGGGAATTGTATTTCAACCCAGAACAAGAAATGTGCTTGAACGGACACTAAATAACTCGCCCAGCTACAGCACTAAGGACAGATTTAGCGGGATATAAATTTGAGGCCTAGTATTTAGGCGCTGGGTGACAGGTATGGGTTTAGTGCCAGAATTAGACTTGGAAATACACAGTAGCGGGTGTGTGTGAAGTTATTCTGAATGACCCAATGTGCACCTTGAATATTATATACCCTTTTAGGGATAGATTTCAAATAGCTCTGATATAGCAGAAACCACTAAATTATGAAATTGCTAAATTGGGAATTGTATTTCAACCCAGAACAAGAAATGTGCTTGAACGGACACTAAATAACTCGCCCAGCTACAGCACTAAGGACAGATTTAGCGGGATATAAATTTGAGGCCTAGTATTTAGGCGCTGGGTGACAGGTATGGGTTTAGTGCCAGAATTAGACTTGGAAATACACAGTAGCGGGTGTGTGTGAAGTTATTCTGAATGACCCAATGTGCACCTTGAATATTATATACCCTTTTAGGGATAGATTTCAAATAGCTCTGATATAGCAGAAACCACTAAATTATGAAATTGCTAAATTGGGAATTGTATTTCAACCCAGAACAAGAAATGTGCTTGAACGGACACTAAATAACTCGCCCAGCTACAGCACTAAGGACAGATTTAGCGGGATATAAATTTGAGGCCTAGTATTTAGGCGCTGGGTGACAGGTATGGGTTTAGTGCCAGAATTAGACTTGGAAATACACAGTAGCGGGTGTGTGTGAAGTTATTCTGAATGACCCAATGTGCACCTTGAATATTATATACCCTTTTAGGGATAGATTTCAAATAGCTCTGATATAGCAGAAACCACTAAATTATGAAATTGCTAAATTGGGAATTGTATTTCAACCCAGAACAAGAAATGTGCTTGAACGGACACTAAATAACTCGCCCAGCTACAGCACTAAGGACAGATTTAGCGGGATATAAATTTGAGGCCTAGTATTTAGGCGCTGGGTGACAGGTATGGGTTTAGTGCCAGAATTAGACTTGGAAATACACAGTAGCGGGTGTGTGTGAAGTTATTCTGAATGACCCAATGTGCACCTTGAATATTATATACCCTTTTAGGGATAGATTTCAAATAGCTCTGATATAGCAGAAACCACTAAATTATGAAATTGCTAAATTGGGAATTGTATTTCAACCCAGAACAAGAAATGTGCTTGAACGGACACTAAATAACTCGCCCAGCTACAGCACTAAGGACAGATTTAGCGGGATATAAATTTGAGGCCTAGTATTTAGGCGCTGGGTGACAGGTATGGGTTTAGTGCCAGAATTAGACTTGGAAATACACAGTAGCGGGTGTGTGTGAAGTTATTCTGAATGACCCAATGTGCACCTTGAATATTATATACCCTTTTAGGGATAGATTTCAAATAGCTCTGATATAGCAGAAACCACTAAATTATGAAATTGCTAAATTGGGAATTGTATTTCAACCCAGAACAAGAAATGTGCTTGAACGGACACTAAATAACTCGCCCAGCTACAGCACTAGGGACAGATTTAGCGGGATATAAATTTGAGGCCTAGTATTTAGGCGCTGGGTGACAGGTATGGGTTTAGTGCCAGATTAGACTTGGAAATACACAGTAGCGGGTGTGTGTGAAGTTATTCTGAATGACCCAATGTGCACCTTGAATATTATATACCCTTTTAGGGATAGATTTCAAATAGCTCTGATATAGCAGAAACCACTAAATTATGAAATTGCTAAATTGGGAATTGTATTTCAACCCAGAACAAGAAATGTGCTTGAACGGACACTAAATAACTCGCCCAGCTACAGCACTAAGGACAGATTTAGCGGGATATAAATTTGAGGCCTAGTATTTAGGCGCTGGGTGACAGGTATGGGTTTAGTGCCAGAATTAGACTTGGAAATACACAGTAGCGGGTGTGTGTGAAGTTATTCTGAATGACCCAATGTGCACCTTGAATATTATATACCCTTTTAGGGATAGATTTCAAATAGCTCTGATATAGCAGAAACCACTAAATTATGAAATTGCTAAATTGGGAATTGTATTTCAACCCAGAACAAGAAATGTGCTTGAACGGACACTAAATAACTCGCCCAGCTACAGCACTAAGGACAGATTTAGCGGGATATAAATTTGAGGCCTAGTATTTAGGCGCTGGGTGACAGGTATGGGTTTAGTGCCAGAATTAGACTTGGAAATACACAGTAGCGGGTGTGTGTGAAGTTATTCTGAATGACCCAATGTGCACCTTGAATATTATATACCCTTTTAGGGATAGATTTCAAATAGCTCTGATATAGCAGAAACCACTAAATTATGAAATTGCTAAATTGGGAATTGTATTTCAACCCAGAACAAGAAATGTGCTTGAACGGACACTAAATAACTCGCCCAGCTACAGCACTAAGGACAGATTTAGCGGGATATAAATTTGAGGCCTAGTATTTAGGCGCTGGGTGACAGGTATGGGTTTAGTGCCAGAATTAGACTTGGAAATACACAGTAGCGGGTGTGTGTGAAGTTATTCTGAATGACCCAATGTGCACCTTGAATATTATATACCCTTTTAGGGATAGATTTCAAATAGCTCTGATATAGCAGAAACCACTAAATTATGAAATTGCTAAATTGGGAATTGTATTTCAACCCAGAACAAGAAATGTGCTTGAACGGACACTAAATAACTCGCCCAGCTACAGCACTAAGGACAGATTTAGCGGGATATAAATTTGAGGCCTAGTATTTAGGCGCTGGGTGACAGGTATGGGTTTAGTGCCAGAATTAGACTTGGAAATACACAGTAGCGGGTGTGTGTGAAGTTATTCTGAATGACCCAATGTGCACCTTGAATATTATATACCCTTTTAGGGATAGATTTCAAATAGCTCTGATATAGCAGAAACCACTAAATTATGAAATTGCTAAATTGGGAATTGTATTTCAACCCAGAACAAGAAATGTGCTTGAACGGACACTAAATAACTCGCCCAGCTACAGCACTAAGGACAGATTTAGCGGGATATAAATTTGAGGCCTAGTATTTAGGCGCTGGGTGACAGGTATGGGTTTAGTGCCAGAATTAGACTTGGAAATACACAGTAGCGGGTGTGTGTGAAGTTATTCTGAATGACCCAATGTGCACCTTGAATATTATATACCCTTTTAGGGATAGATTTCAAATAGCTCTGATATAGCAGAAACCACTAAATTATGAAATTGCTAAATTGGGAATTGTATTTCAACCCAGAACAAGAAATGTGCTTGAACGGACACTAAATAACTCGCCCAGCTACAGCACTAAGGACAGATTTAGCGGGATATAAATTTGAGGCCTAGTATTTAGGCGCTGGGTGACAGGTATGGGTTTAGTGCCAGAATTAGACTTGGAAATACACAGTAGCGGGTGTGTGTGAAGTTATTCTGAATGACCCAATGTGCACCTTGAATATTATATACCCTTTTAGGGATAGATTTCAAATAGCTCTGATATAGCAGAAACCACTAAATTATGAAATTGCTAAATTGGGAATTGTATTTCAACCCAGAACAAGAAATGTGCTTGAACGGACACTAAATAACTCGCCCAGCTACAGCACTAAGGACAGATTTAGCGGGATATAAATTTGAGGCCTAGTATTTAGGCGCTGGGTGACAGGTATGGGTTTAGTGCCAGAATTAGACTTGGAAATACACAGTAGCGGGTGTGTGTGAAGTTATTCTGAATGACCCAATGTGCACCTTGAATATTATATACCCTTTTAGGGATAGATTTCAAATAGCTCTGATATAGCAGAAACCACTAAATTATGAAATTGCTAAATTGGGAATTGTATTTCAACCCAGAACAAGAAATGTGCTTGAACGGACACTAAATAACTCGCCCAGCTACAGCACTAAGGACAGATTTAGCGGGATATAAATTTGAGGCCTAGTATTTAGGCGCTGGGTGACAGGTATGGGTTTAGTGCCAGAATTAGACTTGGAAATACACAGTAGCGGGTGTGTGTGAAGTTATTCTGAATGACCCAATGTGCACCTTGAATATTATATACCCTTTTAGGGATAGATTTCAAATAGCTCTGATATAGCAGAAACCACTAAATTATGAAATTGCTAAATTGGGAATTGTATTTCAACCCAGAACAAGAAATGTGCTTGAACGGACACTAAATAACTCGCCCAGCTACAGCACTAAGGACAGATTTAGCGGGATATAAATTTGAGGCCTAGTATTTAGGCGCTGGGTGACAGGTATGGGTTTAGTGCCAGAATTAGACTTGGAAATACACAGTAGCGGGTGTGTGTGAAGTTATTCTGAATGACCCAATGTGCACCTTGAATATTATATACCCTTTTAGGGATAGATTTCAAATAGCTCTGATATAGCAGAAACCACTAAATTATGAAATTGCTAAATTGGGAATTGTATTTCAACCCAGAACAAGAAATGTGCTTGAACGGACACTAAATAACTCGCCCAGCTACAGCACTAAGGACAGATTTAGCGGGATATAAATTTGAGGCCTAGTATTTAGGCGCTGGGTGACAGGTATGGGTTTAGTGCCAGAATTAGACTTGGAAATACACAGTAGCGGGTGTGTGTGAAGTTATTCTGAATGACCCAATGTGCACCTTGAATATTATATACCCTTTTAGGGATAGATTTCAAATAGCTCTGATATAGCAGAAACCACTAAATTATGAAATTGCTAAATTGGGAATTGTATTTCAACCCAGAACAAGAAATGTGCTTGAACGGACACTAAATAACTCGCCCAGCTACAGCACTAAGGACAGATTTAGCGGGATATAAATTTGAGGCCTAGTATTTAGGCGCTGGGTGACAGGTATGGGTTTAGTGCCAGAATTAGACTTGGAAATACACAGTAGCGGGTGTGTGTGAAGTTATTCTGAATGACCCAATGTGCACCTTGAATATTATATACCCTTTTAGGGATAGATTTCAAATAGCTCTGATATAGCAGAAACCACTAAATTATGAAATTGCTAAATTGGGAATTGTATTTCAACCCAGAACAAGAAATGTGCTTGAACGGACACTAAATAACTCGCCCAGCTACAGCACTAAGGACAGATTTAGCGGGATATAAATTTGAGGCCTAGTATTTAGGCGCTGGGTGACAGGTATGGGTTTAGTGCCAGAATTAGACTTGGAAATACACAGTAGCGGGTGTGTGTGAAGTTATTCTGAATGACCCAATGTGCACCTTGAATATTATATACCCTTTTAGGGATAGATTTCAAATAGCTCTGATATAGCAGAAACCACTAAATTATGAAATTGCTAATTGGGAATTGTATTTCAACCCAGAACAAGAAATGTGCTTGAACGGACACTAAATAACTCGCCCAGCTACAGCACTAAGGACAGATTTAGCGGGATATAAATTTGAGGCCTAGTATTTAGGCGCTGGGTGACAGGTATGGGTTTAGTGCCAGAATTAGACTTGGAAATACACAGTAGCGGGTGTGTGTGAAGTTATTCTGAATGACCCAATGTGCACCTTGAATATTATATACCCTTTTAGGGATAGATTTCAAATAGCTCTGATATAGCAGAAACCACTAAATTATGAAATTGCTAAATTGGGAATTGTATTTCAACCCAGAACAAGAAATGTGCTTGAACGGACACTAAATAACTCGCCCAGCTACAGCACTAAGGACAGATTTAGCGGGATATAAATTTGAGGCCTAGTATTTAGGCGCTGGGTGACAGGTATGGGTTTAGTGCCAGAATTAGACTTGGAAATACACAGTAGCGGGTGTGTGTGAAGTTATTCTGAATGACCCAATGTGCACCTTGAATATTATATACCCTTTTAGGGATAGAATTCAAATAGCTCTGATATAGCAGAAACCACTAAATTATGAAATTGCTAAATTGGGAATTGTATTTCAACCCAGAACAAGAAATGTGCTTGAACGGACACTAAATAACTCGCCCAGCTACAGCACTAAGGACAGATTTAGCGGGATATAAATTTGAGGCCTAGTATTTAGGCGCTGGGTGACAGGTATGGGTTTAGTGCCAGAATTAGACTTGGAAATACACAGTAGCGGGTGTGTGTGAAGTTATTCTGAATGACCCAATGTGCACCTTGAATATTATATACCCTTTTAGGGATAGATTTCAAATAGCTCTGATATAGCAGAAACCACTAAATTATGAATTGCTAAATTGGGAATTGTATTTCAACCCAGAACAAGAAATGTGCTTGAACGGACACTAAATAACTCGCCCAGCTACAGCACTAAGGACAGATTTAGCGGGATATAAATTTGAGGCCTAGTATTTAGGCGCTGGGTGACAGGTATGGGTTTAGTGCCAGAATTAGACTTGGAAATACACAGTAGCGGGTGTGTGTGAAGTTATTCTGAATGACCCAATGTGCACCTTGAATATTATATACCCTTTTAGGGATAGA